>NW_027447493.1:0-30317 GCF_038048845.1 Mixophyes fleayi | reverse complement strand
CCACAGGTGCTTAATATAGGGAGGTTGCCTGATCTGCCAATTAAGTTAAAGGAACATACACTGAAGGTTTGGAAAGGGCTGCGCATGCGCAGTCCCTCAGGATAGAGGACGTCCACGGTTCCTAATAGTCCGGGAAGAAGCACTCACAGTCCGGTGAGTGACAGTACCCCCCCTTTTAAAGGTGGGCACAGAACGCCTGGAACCGGGCTTGTCCGGATTTTTGGAATAAAACTTCTTCAGAAGGGCAGGAGCATTAAGATCTTCAGCTTTGATCCATGAACGCTCTTCAGGACCAAAGCCCTTCCAATGAACGAGGAAACGGAGGACTCCTCGCGAAATTTTTGCATCCAATACCTCAGTAATCTCGAAATCCTCCTCCTGATGAACTTGAACTGGCTGCGGTGCTGAGGGAGGAGTCGAGAAACGATTGATAATAAGAGGTTTGAGTAAGGACACATGGAAGGCATTGGAAATCCGAAGATTCTTAGGAAGAAGAAGTTTAACACATACTGGATTGATAACTTGAATGATCCTATATGGACCAATAAAACGAGGGGCGAATTTCATAGATGGAACCTTCAAACGAATATTTTTGGTAGATAACCAGACACGATCTCCAATTTTTAGTGGTGGAATAGCCCGCCTCTTCTTATCTGCGAAAGACTTATATTTGTTAGATGTCTTCTTTAAACAGGTTTTGACCTGAGACCAGATATTTTTGAAGGTCTGACAAGCAGTCTCCACAGCAGGAACTTGGGTGGGCGGGAGGGCCGGAAATTCCGGAAAAGACGGATGGTGACCGTAGACCACAAAGAATGGAGTTTTGGATGATGACTCATGGTACATGTTGTTATGGGCGAATTCAGCCCAAGGGAGCAATTCTACCCAGTTGTCTTGGTTGGCTGAAGAGAACATCCTAATAAAAGTCTCAAGATCTTGATTGACTCGTTCCGTTTGTCCGTTAGATTGCGGATGGTAAGACGATGAGAGTGCTAATCGTATGCCCAAGGTTTTACAAAGGGCCCGCCAGAATCTGGAAACGAATTGTACTCCTCTATCTGACACAATCTCAGACGGACATCCATGGATGCGGAAGATTTCTTTAATGAAATGTTCAGCCAGAGTAGACGAGGAAGGTAAACCGGACAGAGGGACGAAATGAGCCATCTTCGAAAATCTGTCTACCACTACCCAAATAGTATTGTGATTCTTACTTGGTGGCAAATCAGTAACGAAATCCATACTAATATGGGTCCAAGGCTTGGACGGAATGGGTAGTGGTCGCAGCAACCCTGCTGGAGTTCTGCGGGAGGATTTGAACTGAGAACATAAATCACAGGAAGCAATAAACTCTTTGACGTCTCTCCTCATTGAAGGCCACCAGTAACTACGAGAGAGAATCTCAAAGGTCTTATGTTCACCGGCGTGTCCAGAAAAACGAGAGGCATGGAACCACGAAAGGATTTTCCTCCTCAGAGTAGGAGGCACGAGGGTCTTCCCAAATGGTAGCATTTTGGTGGATGACGCAGCCAGAGAAATACATTTGGGGTCTAGAATAGCATGGTTGGGAACCTCTTCTACATCAGAGGACGTCACAAAAGCTCGAGATAGAGCGTCAGCTTTCTTGTTCTTAGCAGCTGGTTTGAAGGTTATAATTAATTCAAAACGGGAAAAGAAAAGAGACCATCTTGCTTGACGAGGGTTCAAGCATTGAGCAGATTGCAAATATGACAAGTTCTTATGATCCGTGAAGATCGTCACAGGATGGCGAGCTCCTTCCAACAAGTATCTCCATTCCTCTAATGCAGCTTTGATGGCCAGCAACTCCTTGTCCCCGATAGTATAGTTTTTCTCTGCGGGCAGAAGACCCCGAGAGTAGAAGGCACAAGGATGTAATTTTTGTTGCTCCGAGCGTTGGGAGAGAATAGCTCCTAAGCCCACATTAGAGGCATCTACTTCTAGGAAGAAGGGGAGTGTCACATCAGGTTGTCGCAGAATGGGAGCAGACGAGAAGGACTCTTTGAGGATTTGAAAGGCTTGGAGAGCCTCAGATGACCATTGCTTAGTATTAGCCCCTTTCCGAGTTAAGGCCACAATGGGAGATGCAATGGATGAGAAGTCTTGAATGAAGCGTCTATAGTAATTGGCAAAACCTAAAAAACGCTGGATGGCACGAAGAGTAGTTGGCTGAGGCCAATGTAGTACAGCATTTACTTTGTCTGGATCCATCTTCAGGCCAACTCCGGAAACTATATACCCCAAGAATGGAATCTGGGGTAACTCGAATGAACATTTTTCCAATTTACAGAACAATGAGTTTTTCCGTAGTCTGGAGAGGACCTCTGCCACATGTTGGTGATGAGAAGGCAGGTCCTGTGAGAAGATCAATATGTCGTCCAGGTAGACAACGACACATACATATAATAAGTCCCGAAAGATCTCATTGATGAAACCCTGAAAAACCGCGGGGGCATTACACAGCCCGAAGGGCATTACTAAATATTCGTAATGCCCATCTCTGGTGTTAAACGCGGTCTTCCATTCGTCACCGGAACGGATTCTAATTAAATTGTAGGCACCACGAAGATCCAACTTAGTAAATATCCGAGCTCCCTTGATGCGATCAAATAGCTCAGTGATCAGCGGAATGGGATACCGATTCTTGATAGTAATGGCGTTGAGTCCACGAAAATCTATACAAGGGCGTAATGATCCATCCTTCTTTTTGACGAAGAAGAACCCAGCTCCAGCGGGAGAGGTGGAAGGTCGAATGAACCCACGCTGGAGATTCTCCTGTATGTACTCAGATGTGGCTTGAGTTTCAGGTAACGAGAGAGGATAGACCCGACCCCTGGGAGGAGTCTTGCCAGGTAGAAGGTCGATCGGACAATCCCAAGAACGATGAGGAGGAAGACGTTCAGACTGAGCTTTATCAAACACATCGGCAAATGAAGCATACTGAGGAGGGAGTCCCGGGGAGGACGATGAGATGGAAGATTGCTGTACTTTAAGAGGAATAACTTGAGAGAGACAACGATGGTGACATTCAGGCCCCCAAGACGTAACTTGAGGGGTGCGCCAGTCAATCTGGGGAGAGTGACATTGAAGCCATGGAAGGCCTAAGACAATCGGACTTGTCGTAACAGGAAGAATTAAAAACGAAATTTCTTCATGGTGTAGTACACCAATCTGAAGGGTTACTGGAGACGTACTCTGGGTGATGAGACCATTGATGAGACGTGATCCATCTATAGCCGTCACAGTAATGGGTGTTTTTAAAGTGATCACTGGTAGGGACCATTGATTCACTAGTGATTTAGAAATGAAATTTCCTGCTGCTCCGGAATCAATCAATGCCTGTGACTCAAAGGATTTGGTAGCAAAGGAAATCGTAACATCGAAAGCGCAGACTTTAGATTTCATAG
Source organism: Mixophyes fleayi (assembly GCF_038048845.1). Taxonomy (NCBI): domain Eukaryota; kingdom Metazoa; phylum Chordata; class Amphibia; order Anura; family Limnodynastidae; genus Mixophyes; species Mixophyes fleayi. The sequence goes on along the minus strand of NW_027447493.1, from coordinate 26,892 downwards.
ACAATGGAGAGGACTCCAGGGACCCTAACTTCACCTCTCCAGAACTAGTTAGGGCCTGGCATTTCCCGATTTCTTAGGGCAAGAACTGAGCATATGTGTGGAATCAGCACAATAGATACAGAGTCTATTCTTTACTCTTCGTTTCCTCTCTTCTAAAGATAATTTGGAACGTCCTATCTCCATGGGAATCACAGAAGGTGAAACTGGACGAAATTGAGGGTTTAAACGAAGAGGTGCTTTAGCAGAAGTTGTTTTCTCAGATTCTCTTTCACGAAATCTCATGTCTACACGATGGCAAAGAGAGATCAAATCTTCTAGTGACGAAGGAAGCTCTTGGGTAGTCAGTGCATCTTTAATTTTATCGGAGAGCCCCTGCCAGAAGGCGGCAACTAATGCTTCAGTGTTCCACTGAAGTTCAGAGGCTAAGATCCTAAATTGAATGACATACTGTCCTACTGTATGGGAGCCTTGTCGCAAACGAAGAATGCTGGAAGCAGCGGAGGTCACACGACCTGGTTCATCGAACACACTTCGGAACGTGGAAATGAATTTGGCACTATCTTGTAGAATTGGATCGTTTCTTTCCCACAGAGGGGAGGCCCAAGCCAGGGCTTGTCCAGAAAACAATGAGATAAGATAGGCCACTCTGGAACGATGGGTAGAAAAATTTTGAGGTTGGAGTTCAAAATGGACTGAACATTGGTTAAGGAAACCTCTACAAGTTTTGGGGTCCCCGTCATATTTTGACGGAGTAGGCAGGTGAAGCGTAGGAGCTGTAGACACCTGGGATGGCACTGGGGAAACGGAGGAAAGCACAGGAGCTTCAATACTAGCTGTAACAGTCTGTCCAGATGTTCCTTGGGAGGTTAACGATTGGTAACATTGAAGTAACAGCTGTTGGCGAGCATCCTGTTGCTCCACACGGCTGACCAGATGCTGCAGCATCTCTTTAGCAGTAGGTTCCGTATCTGGGTCTGTCATGGCCTGATCTTACTGTCACGGGCACTAGGAGTCTTTACCCAGGGATCACCAGGTGATAGGCTTACCAGAGCAGTATAGGTGGTAATATGGTACTCTGGTAGCAGGGTGATCACGGAACAGGAAATAGCAGATGATGAGATGCTCAGGAAAGTCTATGACTAGCAGCACTGGCAATATGGAGGTAGTAATACACGAGGAACTGTATGGACAAAGGACACGTGAAGGTAGTCAGTGGTCTGCGGTAGCAAGTTGTACCACTGCTATAGTGAGGAGGAATGTCCAACAGAAACGAGGAGGTGATGAGAGTCAGCGGTCTGCGGATAGCAAGTTGTACCGCTGTCTGAGTGAAGGAATGGAATCCAAGTGGAGGTATCCGGGGAGTCAGTGGTCTGCGTTAGCAAGTTGTACCACTGCTATGTGAGAGGATACTGGAACAGGTGAAACTGTAAACAGGAGTCAGTGGTCTGCCACTAGCAAGTTGTACTACTGAATATATATGTGAGGAGGTGCACGGGGAGAGACTGCAACACAATATATACAACGGGCACCTTGACTTTGATCCACAGTAATATGCACAATATAAATGTATAAATGACTGAACAACACTGCCAATATAGAAAGTCTCTTGAAGTAATCCGGCATGAGATAACACAGTCAATGATGGCAGTAGAGTCAGCAGATAGTACACTCCAGAGGAGAACCAACACAGTCAATGATGGCAATAGACTCAGCGGATAGTACACTCCAGAGGAGAACCAACACAGTCCAGCAAGGTATGCAATACACAGCACAGTCAATGGAAAGTATGCATACCGTGGTTCAGGAGAAGGCAGTCAGACAGGAGTGCAGAGATACCTGAAGGGCAGGAGGCCAGCAGGATACAAGTCCCTGGATGGGTGAAGCAGGGGTCTAGCAGGTGCAGCGCACAGGTAGGTAGACCAGCAGGGAACACAGGAAGGCGTGGAGAGCGGATCAGCAGTAGATGGATGAGTAGCGCTGAGAAGTAACAGCAGCGGGTCTCTGCGGGAACACGGAGGTAACCAATAGCAACCAGCAGGTGCAGTAACGATGGGACACCGGAGCAGAGTTGAACTGGAACAGATGATCACGGAGAGTAGCGGGTAGCAATAGTGGCAGCAGACTCAAGGAAACACGGTAGAGTAGACAAGGACTGAAGACTGAAGCGCACAGAGGCAGCGGATAGGAATCAGCTAAACAGTCACGATGAAACACAGACGGGTTGCAGGTTGAAGACTGTAGTGCACGGAGGCAGCGGATAGGAATCAGCTAGCAGTCACGATGATGAAACACAGACGAGTTGCAGGTTGAAGCCTGTAGTGCACGGAGGCAGCGGATAGGAATCAGCTGGCAGTCACAATCATGAACAGGTGAGTGGATGTGGTTGAAGCCTGTAATGCACGGAGGCAGCGGATAGGCATCAGCTAACAGTCCCAATGATACATGGTAGAGTTGAAGTGATTAGAAGACTGTAGTGCACGGAGGCAGCAGATAGGAATCAGCTCACAGTCACGATGATATAGTAGATGGTAGAAGTGGTATGGGAACCACAGTAGCAGAAGTGGTTTGGAAACCACAGAGGTAGAAGTGGTTTGGAAACCACAGGAATCAGCAGGGCTGAATGAACAAGGAAACACAGGAACACCTTCAGAGACTCATGGGGAATGAGACTCCAAGATCAGGCAACGTGGTGTTGACCACAGGTGCTTAATATAGGGAGGTTGCCTGATCTGCCAATTAAGTTAAAGGAACATACACTGAAGGTTTGGAAAGGGCTGCGCATGCGCAGTCCCTCAGGATAGAGGACGTCCACGGTTCCTAATAGTCCGGGAAGAAGCACTCACAGTCCGGTGAGTGACACAACGCTTTTTTACACTCTAGTCTCCCTTTCTCTTGGAAACAATGACTTACATCAATCCTTTTACATAATTCTTGTTTCTCATGACATTTCTAACATTGTCCACAAATATCAACTTTCTAAGTCTTTCTGAGCAGGAGAAATCGCAAAACATAGTCATTTCTTCATTGCAGTCCCAAAAACAACGCTTTTTTACACTCCAGTCTCCCTTTCTCTTGGAAACAATGACTTACATCAATCCTTTTACATAATTCTTGTTTCTCATGACATTTCTAACATTGTCCACAATTATCAACTTTCTAAGTCTTTCTGAGCAGGAGAAATCGCAAAACATAGTCATTTCTTCATTGCCGTCCAAAAATAACGCTTTTTTACAGTCCTGTCCCCCTTTCTCTTGGAAACAATGACTTACATCAATACTTTTACATAATTCTTGTTTCTCCTGACATTTCTAACATTGCCCACAATTATCAACTTTCTAAGTCTTTTTGAGCAGGAGAAATCGCAGAACATAGTCATTTCTTCATTGCAGTCCAAAAACAACGCTTTTTTACACTCCTGTCTCCATTTCTCTTGGAAACAATGACTTACATCAATCCTTTTACATAATTCTTGTTCTCCTGACATTTCTAACATTGCCCACAAATATCAACTTTCTAAGTCTTTCTGAGCAGGAGAAATCGCAAAATATAGTCATTTCTTCATTGCCGTCCAAAAACAACGCTTTTTTACACTCCTGTCTCCCTTTCTCCTGGAAACAATGACTTACATCAATAATTTTACATAATTCTTGTTTCTCATGACATTTCTAACATTGCCCACAATTATCAACTTTCTAAGTCTTTCTGAGCAAGAGAAATCGCAAAACAGTCATTTATTCATTGCCGTCCAAAAACAATGCTTTTTTACACTCCAGTCTCCCTTTCTCTTGGAAACAATGACTTACATCAATACTTTTACATAATTCTTGTTTCTCCTGACATTTCTAACATTGCCCACAAATATCAACTTTCTAAGTCTTTCTGAGCAGGAGAAATCGCAAAACATAGTCATTTCTTCATTGCAGTCCAAAAACAACGCTTTTTTACACTCACAGTCTCCCTTTCTCTTGGAAACAATGACTTACATCAATCCTTTTACATAATTCTTGTTTCTCATGACATTTCTAACATTGTCCACAAATATCAACTTTCTAAGTCTTTCTGAGCAGGAGAAATCGCAAAACATAGTCATTTCTTCATTGCAGTCCAAAAACAACGCTTTTTTACACTCCAGTCTCCCTTTCTCTTGGAAACAATGACTTACATCAATCCTTTTACATAATTCTTGTTTCTCATGACATTTCTAACATTGCCCCACAATTATTAACTTTCTAAGTCTTTCTGAGCAGGAGAAATCGCAAAACATAGTCATTTCTTCATTGCAGTCCAAAAACAACGCTTTTTTACACTCCAGTCTCCCTTTCTCTTGGCAACAATGACTTACATCAATCCTTTTACATAATTCTTGTTTCTCCTGACATTTCTAACATTGCCCACAAATATCAACTTTCTAAGTCTTTCTGAGCAGGAGAAATCGCAAAATATAGTCATTTCTTCATTGCAGTCCAAAAACAACGCTTTTTTACACTCCAGTCTCCCTTTCTCTTGGAAACAATGACTTACATCAATCCTTTTACATAATTCTTGTTTCTCATGACATTTCTAACATTGCCCACAAATATCAACTTTCTAAGTCTTTCTGAGCAGGAGAAATCGCAAAATATAGTCATTTCTTCATTGCCGTCCAAAAACAACGCTTTTTTACACTCCTGTCTCCCTTTCTCCTGGAAACAATGACTTACATCAATACTTCTACATAATTCTTGTTTCTCATTACATTTCTAACATTGCCCACAATTATCAACTTTCTAAGTCTTTCTGAGCAAGAGAAATTGCAAAACAGTCATTTCTTCATTGCAGTCCAAAAACAACGCTTTTTTACACTCCAGTCTCCCTTTCTCTTGGAAACAATGACTTACATCAATCCTTTTACATAATTCTTGTTTCTCATGACATTTCTAACATTGCCCACAAATATCAACTTTCTAAGTCTTTCTGAGCAGGAGAAATCGCAAAATATAGTCATTTCTTCATTGCCGTCCAAAAACAACGCTTTTTTACACTCCTGTCTCCCTTTCTCCTGGAAACAATGACTTACATCAATACTTCTACATAATTCTTGTTTCTCATTACATTTCTAACATTGCCCACAATTATCAACTTTCTAAGTCTTTCTGAGCAAGAGAAATTGCAAAACAGTCATTTCTTCATTGCAGTCCAAAAACAACGCTTTTTTACACTCCAGTCTCCCTTTCTCTTGGAAACAATGACTTACATCAATCCTTTTACATAATTCTTGTTTCTCATGACATTTCTAACATTGTCCACAAATATCAACTTTCTAAGTCTTTCTGAGCAGGAGAAATCGCAAAACATAGTCATTTCTTCATTGCAGTCCAAAAACAACGCTTTTTTACACTCCAGTCTCCCTTTCTCTTGGAAACAATGACTTACATCAATCCTTTTACATAATTCTTGTTTCTCATGACATTTCTAACATTGCCCACAAATATCAACTTTCTAAGTCTTTCTGAGCAGGAGAAATCGCAAAATATAGTCATTTCTTCATTGCCGTCCAAAAACAACGCTTTTTTACACTCCTGTCTCCCTTTCTCCTGGAAACAATGACTTACATCAATCCTTTTACATAATTCTTGTTTCTCATGACATTTCTAACATTGCCCACAATTATCAACTTTCTAAGTCTTTCTGAGCAAGAGAAATCGCAAAACAGTCATTTATTCATTGCCGTCCAAAAACAATGCTTTTTTACACTCCAGTCTCCCTTTCTCTTGGAAACAATGACTTACATCAATACTTTTACATAATTCTTGTTTCTCCTGACATTTCTAACATTGCCCACAAATATCAACTTTCTAAGTCTTTCTGAGCAGGAGAAATCGCAAAACATAGTCATTTCTTCATTGCAGTCCAAAAACAACGCTTTTTTACACTCCAGTCTCCCTTTCTCTTGGAAACAATGACTTACATCAATCCTTTTACATAATTCTTGTTTCTCATGACATTTCTAACATTGTCCACAAATATCAACTTTCTAAGTCTTTCTGAGCAGGAGAAATCGCAAAATATAGTCATTTCTTCATTGCCGTCCAAAAACAACGCTTTTTTACACTCCTGTCTCCCTTTCTCCTGGAAACAATGACTTACATCAATACTTCTACATAATTCTTGTTTCTCATTACATTTATAACATTGCCCACAATTATCAACTTTCTAAGTCTTTCTGAGCAAGAGAAATTGCAAAACAGTCATTTCTTCATTGCAGTCCAAAAACAATGCTTTTTTACACTCCAGTCTCCCTTTCTCTTGGAAACAATGACTTACATCAATCCTTTTACATAATTCTTGTTTCTCATGACATTTCTAACATTGTCCACAAATATCAACTTTCTAAGTCTTTCTGAGCAGGAGAAATCGCAAAACATAGTCATTTCTTCATTGCAGTCCAAAAACAACGCTTTTTTACACTCCAGTCTCCCTTTCTCTTGGAAACAATGACTTACATCAATCCTTTTACATAATTCTTGTTTCTCATGACAATTCTAACATTGCCCACAAATATCAACTTTCTAAGTCTTTCTGAGCAGGAGAAATCGCAAAATATAGTCATTTCTTCATTGCCGTCCAAAAACAACGCTTTTTTACACTCCTGTCTCCCTTTCTCCTGGAAACAATGACTTACATCAATCCTTTTACATAATTCTTGTTTCTCATGACATTTCTAACATTGCCCACAATTATCAACTTTCTAAGTCTTTCTGAGCAAGAGAAATCGCAAAACAGTCATTTATTCATTGCCGTCCAAAAACAATGCTTTTTTACACTCCAGTCTCCCTTTCTCTTGGAAACAATGACTTACATCAATACTTTTACATAATTCTTGTTTCTCCTGACATTTCTAACATTGCCCACAAATATCAACTTTCTAAGTCTTTCTGAGCAGGAGAAATCGCAAAACATAGTCATTTCTTCATTGCAGTCCAAAAACAACGCTTTTTTACACTCCAGTCTCCCTTTCTCTTGGAAACAATGACTTACATCAATCCTTTTACATAATTCTTGTTTCTCATGACATTTCTAACATTGTCCACAAATATCAACTTTCTAAGTCTTTCTGAGCAGGAGAAATCGCAAAACATAGTCATTTCTTCATTGCAGTCCAAAAACAACGCTTTTTTACACTCCAGTCTCCCTTTCTCTTGGAAACAATGACTTACATCAATCCTTTTACATAATTCTTGTTTCTCTTGACATTTCTAACATTGCCCACAAATATCAACTTTCTAAGTCTTTCTGAGCAGGAGAAATCGCAAATTATAGTCATTTCTTCATTGCCGTCCAAAAACAACGCTTTTTTACACTCCTGTCTCCCTTTCTCCTGGAAACAATGACTTACATCAATCCTTTTACATAATTCTTGTTTCTCATGACATTTCTAACATTGTCCACAAATATCAACTTTCTAAGTCTTTCTGAGCAGGAGAAATCGCAAAACATAGTCATTTCTTCATTGCAGTCCAAAAACAACGCTTTTTTACACTCCAGTCTCCCTTTCTCTTGGAAACAATGACTTACATCAATCCTTTTACATAATTCTTGTTTCTCTTGACATTTCTAACATTGCCCACAAATATCAACTTTCTAAGTCTTTCTGAGCAGGAGAAATCGCAAATTATAGTCATTTCTTCATTGCCGTCCAAAAACAACGCTTTTTTACACTCCTGTCTCCCTTTCTCCTGGAAACAATGACTTACATCAATCCTTTTACATAATTCTTGTTTCTCATGACATTTCTAACATTGCCCACAATTATCAACTTTCTAAGTCTTTCTGAGCAAGAGAAATCGCAAAACAGTCATTTATTCATTGCCGTCCAAAAACAATGCTTTTTTACACTCCAGTCTCCCTTTCTCTTGGAAACAATGACTTACATCAATACTTTTACATAATTCTTGTTTCTCCTGACATTTCTAACATTGCCCACAAATATCAACTTTCTAAGTCTTTCTGAGCAGGAGAAATCGCAAAACATAGTCATTTCTTCATTGCAGTCCAAAAACAACGCTTTTTTACACTCCAGTCTCCCTTTCTCTTGGAAACAATGACTTACATCAATCCTTTTACATAATTCTTGTTTCTCATGACATTTCTAACATTGTCCACAAATATCAACTTTCTAAGTCTTTCTGAGCAGGAGAAATCGCAAAACATAGTCATTTCTTCATTGCAGTCCAAAAACAACGCTTTTTTACACTCCTGTCTCCCTTTCTCTTGGAAACAATGACTTACATCAATCCTTTTACATAATTCTTGTTTCTCCTGACATTTCTAACATTGCCCACAATTATCAACTTTCTAAGTCTTTCTGAGCAGGAGAAACCGCAAAATATAGTCATTTCTTCATTGCCGTCCAAAAACAACGCTTTTTTACACTTCTGTCTCCCTTTCTCCTGGAAACAATGACTTACATCAATCCTTTTACATAATTCTTGTTTCTCATGACATTTCTAACATTACCCACAATTATCAACTTTCTAAGTCTTTCTGAGCAGGAGAAATCGCAAAATATAGTAATTTCTTCATTGCAGTCTAAAAACAACGCTTTTTTACACTCCAGTCTCCCTTTCTCTTGGAAACAATGACTTACATCAATCCTTTTACATAATTCTTGTTTCTCATGACACTTCTAACATTGTCCACAATTATCAACTTTCTAAGTCTTTCTGAGCAGGAGAAATCGCAAAACATAGTCATTTCTTCATTGCAGTCCAAAAACAACGCTTTTTTACACTCCAGTCTCCCTTTCTCTTGGAAACAATGACTTACATCAATCCTTTTACATAATTCTTGTTTCTCATGACATTTCTAACATTGCCCACAATTATCAACTTTCTAAGTCTTTCTGAGCAGGAGAAACCGCAAAATATAGTCATTTCTTCATTGCCGTCCAAAAACAACGCTTTTTTACACTCCTGTCTCCCTTTCTCCTGGAAACAATGACTTACATCAATCCTTTTACATAATTCTTGTTTCTCCTGACATTTCTAACATTGCCCACAATTATCAACTTTCTAAGTCTTTCTGAGCAGGAGAAATCGCAAAACAGTCATTTATTCATTGCCGTCCAAAAACAATGCTTTTTTACACTCCAGTCTCCCTTTCTCTTGGAAACAATGACTTACATCAATCCTTTTACATAATTCTTGTTTCTCCTGACATTTCTAACATTGCCCACAATTATCAACTTCCTAAGTCTTTTTGAGCAGGAGAAATCGCAGAACATAGTCATTTCTTCATTGCCGTCCAAAAACAATGCTTTTTTACACTCCAGTCTCCCTTTCTCTTGGAAACAATGACTTACATCAATCCTTTTACATAATTTTTGTTTCTCCTGACATTTCTAACATTGCCCACAAATATCAACTTTCTAAGTCTTTCTGAGCAGGAGAAATCGCAAAACATAGTCATTTCTTCATTGCCGTCCAAAAACAATGCTTTTTTACACTCCAGTCTCCCTTTCTCTTGGAAACAATGACTTACATCAATCCTTTTACATAATTCTTGTTTCTCCTGACATTTCTAACATTGCCCACAAATATCAACTTTCTAAGTCTTTCTGAGCAGGAGAAATCGCAAAACATAGTCATTTCTTCATTGCCGTCCAAAAACAACGCTTTTTTACACTCCTGTCTCCCTTTCTCTTGGAAACAATGACTTACATCAATACTTTTACATAATTCTTGTTTCTCCTGACATTTCTAACATTGTCCACAATTATCAACTTTCTAAGTCCTTCTGAGCAGTAGAAATCGCAAAACATAGTCATTTCTTCATTGCAGTCCAAAAACAACGCTTTTTTACACTCCAGTCTCCCTTTCTCTTGGAAACAATGACTTACATCAATCCTTTTACATAATTCTTGTTTCTCCTGACATTTCTAACATTGCCCACAATTATCAACTTTCTAAGTCTTTCTGAGCAGGAGAAACCGCAAAATATAGTCATTTCTTCATTGCCGTCCAAAAACAACGCTTTTTTACACTCCTGTCTCCCTTTCTCCTGGAAACAATGACTTACATCAATCCTTTTACATAATTCTTGTTTCTCATGACATTTCTAACATTGCCCACAATTATCAACTTTCTAAGTCTTTCTGAGCAGGAGAAATCGCAAAACATAGTCATTTCTTCATTGCCGTCCAAAAACAACACTTTTTTACACTCCTGTCTCCCTTTCTCTTGGAAACAATGACTTACATCAATACTTTTACATAATTCTTGTTTCTCCTAACATTTCTAACATTGCCCACAATTATCAACTTTCTAAGTCTTTCTGAGCAAGAGAAATCGCAAAACAGTCATTTATTCATTGCCGTCCAAAAACAATGCTTTTTTACACTCCATTCTCCCTTTCTCTTGGAAACAATGACTTACATCAATCCTTTTACATAATTCTTGTTTCTCCTGACATTTCTAACATTGCCCACAATTATCAACTTTCTAAGTCTTTCTGAGCAGGAGAAACCGCAAAATATAGTCATTTCTTCATTGCCGTCCAAAAACAACGCTTTTTTACACTCCTGTCTCCCTTTCTCTTGGAAACAATGACTTACATCAATACTTTTACATAATTCTTGTTTCTCCTGACATTTCTAACATTGCCCACAATTATCAACTTTCTAAGTCTTTTTGAGCAGGAGAAATCGCAGAACATAGTCATTTCTTCATTGCAGTCCAAAAACAACGCTTTTTTACACTCCTGTCTCCATTTCTCTTGGAAACAATGACTTACATCAATCCTTTTACATAATTCTTGTTTCTCCTGACATTTCTAACATTGCCCACAATTATCAACTTTCTAAGTCTTTCTGAGCAGGATAAACCGCAAAATATAGTCATTTCTTCATTGCCGTCCAAAAACAACGCTTTTTTACACTCCTGTCTCCCTTTCTCCTGGAAACAATGACTTACATCAATCCTTTTACATAATTCTTGTTTCTCATGACATTTCTAACATTGCCAACAATTATCAACTTTCTAAGTCTTTCTGAGCAGGAGAAATCGCATAACATAGTCATTTCTTTATTTCCGTCCAAAAACAACACTTTTTTACACTCCTGTCTCCCTTTCTCTTGGAAACAATGACTTACATCAATACTTTTACATAATTCTTGTTTCTCCTGACATTTCTAACATTGCCCACAATTATCAACTTTCTAAGTCTTTTTGAGCAGGAGAAATCGTAGAACATAGTCATTTCTTCATTGCAGTCCAAAAACAACGCTTTTTTACACTCCTGTCTCCATTTCTCTTGGAAACAATGACTTACATCAATCCTTTTACATAATTCTTGTTTCTCCTGACATTTCTAACATTGCCCACAATTATCAACTTTCTAAGTCTTTCTGAGCAGGAGAAACCGCAAAATATAGTCATTTCTTCATTGCCGTCCAAAAACAACGCTTTTTTACACTCCTGTCTCCCTTTCTTCTGGAAACAATGACTTACATCAATCCTTTTACATAATTCTTGTTTCTCATGACATTTCTAACATTGCCCACAATTATCAACTTTCTAAGTCTTTCTGAGCAAGAGAAATCGCAAAACAGTCATTTATTCATTGCCGTCCAAAAACAATGCTTTTTTACACTCCAGTCTCCCTTTCTCTTGGAAACAATGACTTACATCAATCCTTTTACATAATTCTTGTTTCTCCTGACATTTGTAACATTGCCCACAAATATCAACTTTCTAAGTCTTTCTGAGCAGGAGAAATCGCAAAACATAGTCATTTCTTCATTGCAGTCCAAAAACAACGCTTTTTTACACTCCAGTCTCCCTTTCTCTTGGAAACAATGATTTACATCAATCCTTTTACATAATTCTTGTTTCTCATGACATTTCTAACATTGTCCACAATTATCAACTTTCTAAGTCTTTCTGAGCAGGAGAAATCGCAAAACATAGTCATTTCTTCATTGCAGTCCAAAAACAACGCTTTTTTACACTCCAGTCTCCCTTTCTCTTGGAAACAATGACTTACATCAATCCTTTTACATAATTCTTGTTTCTCCTGACATTTCTAACATTGCCCACAATTATCAACTTTCTAAGTCTTTCTGAGCAGGAGAAACCGCAAAATATAGTCATTTCTTCATTGCCGTCCAAAAACAACGCTTTTTTACACTCCTGTCTCCCTTTCTCCTGGAAACAATGACTTACATCAATCCTTTTACATAATTCTTGTTTCTCATGACATTTCTAACATTGCCCACAATTATCAACTTTCTATGTCTTTCTGAGCAGGAGAAATCGCAAAACATAGTCATTTCTTCATTGCAGTCCAAAAACAACGCTTTTTTACACTCCAGTCTCCCTTTCTCTTGGAAACAATGACTTACATCAATCCTTTTACATAATTCTTGTTTCTCATGACATTTCTAACATTGTCCACAATTATCAACTTTCTAAGTCTTTCTGAGCAGGAGAAATCGCAAAACATAGTCATTTCTTCATTGCAGTCCAAAAACAACGCTTTTTTACACTCCAGTCTCCCTTTCTCTTGGAAACAATGACTTACATCAATCCTTTTACATAATTCTTGTTTCTCATGACATTTCTAACATTGTCCACAAATATCAACTTTCTAAGTCTTTCTGAGCAGGAGAAATCGCAAAACATAGTCATTTCTTCATTGCAGTCCAAAAACAACGCCTTTTTACACTCCAGTCTCCCTTTCTCTTGGAAACAATGACTTACATCAATCCTTTTACATAATTCTTGTTTCTCATGACATTTCTAACATTGTCCACAATTATCAACTTTCTAAGTCTTTCTGAGCAGGAGAAATCGCAAAACATAGTAATTTCTTCATTGCCGTCCAAAAATAACGCTTTTTTACACTCCTGTCCCCCTTTCTCTTGGAAACAATGACTTACATCAATACTTTTACATAATTCTTGTTTCTCCTGACATTTCTAACATTGCCCACAATTATCAACTTTCTAAGTCTTTTTGAGCAGGAGAAATCGCAGAACATAGTCATTTCTTCATTGCAGTCCAAAAACAACGCTTTTTTACACTCCAGTCTCCCTTTCTCTTGGAAACAATGACTTACATCAATCCTTTTACATAATTCTTGTTTCTCATGACATTTCTAACATTGCCCACAAATATCAACTTTCTAAGTCTTTCTGAGCAGGAGAAATCGCAAAACATAGTCATTTCTTCATTGCAGTCCAAAAACAACGCTTTTTTACACTCCAGTCTCCCTTTCTCTTGGAAACAATGACTTACATCAATCCTTTTACATAATTCTTGTTTCTCCTGACATTTCTAACATTGCCCACAATTATCAACTTTCTAAGTCTTTCTGAGCAGGAGAAACCGCAAAATATAGTCATTTCTTCATTGCCGTCCAAAAACAACGCTTTTTTACACTCCTGTCTCCCTTTCTCCTGGAAACAATGACTTACATCAATCCTTTTACATAATTCTTGTTTCTCATGACATTTCTAACATTGCCCACAATTATCAACTTTCTATGTCTTTCTGAGCAGGAGAAATCGCAAAACATAGTCATTTCTTCATTGCAGTCCAAAAACAACGCTTTTTTACACTCCAGTCTCCCTTTCTCTTGGAAACAATGACTTACATCAATCCTTTTACATAATTCTTGTTTCTCATGACATTTCTAACATTGTCCACAATTATCAACTTTCTAAGTCTTTCTGAGCAGGAGAAATCGCAAAACATAGTCATTTCTTCATTGCAGTCCAAAAACAACGCTTTTTTACACTCCAGTCTCCCTTTCTCTTGGAAACAATGACTTACATCAATCCTTTTACATAATTCTTGTTTCTCATGACATTTCTAACATTGTCCACAAATATCAACTTTCTAAGTCTTTCTGAGCAGGAGAAATCGCAAAACATAGTCATTTCTTCATTGCAGTCCAAAAACAACGCCTTTTTACACTCCAGTCTCCCTTTCTCTTGGAAACAATGACTTACATCAATCCTTTTACATAATTCTTGTTTCTCATGACATTTCTAACATTGTCCACAATTATCAACTTTCTAAGTCTTTCTGAGCAGGAGAAATCGCAAAACATAGTAATTTCTTCATTGCCGTCCAAAAATAACGCTTTTTTACACTCCTGTCCCCCTTTCTCTTGGAAACAATGACTTACATCAATACTTTTACATAATTCTTGTTTCTCCTGACATTTCTAACATTGCCCACAATTATCAACTTTCTAAGTCTTTTTGAGCAGGAGAAATCGCAGAACATAGTCATTTCTTCATTGCAGTCCAAAAACAACGCTTTTTTACACTCCTGTCTCCATTTCTCTTGGAAACAATGACTTACATCAATCCTTTTACATAATTCTTGTTTCTCCTGACATTTCTAACATTGCCCACAATTATCAACTTTCTAAGTCTTTCTGAGCAGGAGAAACCGCAAAATATAGTCATTTCTTCATTGCCGTCCAAAAACAACGCTTTTTTACACTCCTGTCTCCCTTTCTCCTGGAAACAATGACTTACATCAATCCTTTTACATAATTCTTGTTTCTCATGACATTTCTAACATTGCCCACAATTATCAACTTTCTAAGTCTTTCTGAGCAGGAGAAATCGCAAAACATAGTCATTTCTTCATTGCCGTCCAAAAACAATGCTTTTTTACACTCCTGTCTCCCTTTCTCTTAGAAACAATGACTTACATCAATACTTTTACATAATTCTTGTTTCTCCTGACATTTCTAACATTGCCCACAATTATCAACTTTCTAAGTCTTTTTGAGCAGGAGAAATCGCAGAACATAGTCATTTCTTCATTGCAGTCCAAAAACAACGCTTTTTTACACTCCTGTCTCCATTTCTCTTGGAAACAATGACTTACATCAATCCTTTTACATAATTCTTGTTTCTCCTGACATTTCTAACATTGCCCACAATTATCAACTTTCTAAGTCTTTCTGAGCAGGAGAAACCGCAAAATATAGTAATTTCTTCATTGCCGTCCAAAAACAACGCTTTTTTACACTCCTGTCTCCCTTTCTCCTGGAAACAATGACTTACATCAATCCTTTTACATAATTCTTGTTTCTCATGACATTTCTAACATTGCCCACAATTATCAACTTTCTAAGTCTTTCTGAGCAAGAGAAATCGCAAAACAGTCATTTATTCATTGCCGTCCAAAAACAATGCTTTTTTACACTCCAGTCTCCCTTTCTCTTGGAAACAATGACTTACATCAATCCTTTTACATAATTCTTGTTTCTCATTACATTTCTAACATTGCCCACAATTATCAACTTTCTAAGTCTTTCTGAGCAAGAGAAATTGCAAAACAGTCATTTCTTCATTGCAGTCCAAAAACAACGCTTTTTTACACTCCAGTCTCCCTTTCTCTTGGAAACAATGACTTACATCAATCCTTTTACATAATTCTTGTTTCTCATGACATTTCTAACATTGTCCACAAATATCAACTTTCGAAGTCTTTCTGAGCAGGAGAAATCGCAAAACATAGTCATTTCTTCATTGCAGTCCAAAAACAACGCTTTTTTACACTCCAGTCTCCCTTTCTCTTGGAAACAATGACTTACATCAATCCTTTTACATAATTCTTGTTTCTCATGACATTTCTAACATTGCCCACAAATATCAACTTTCTAAGTCTTTCTGAGCAGGAGAAATCGCAAAATATAGTCATTTCTTCATTGCCGTCCAAAAACAACGCTTTTTTACACTCCTGTCTCCCTTTCTCCTGGAAACAATGACTTACATCAATCCTTTTACATAATTCTTGTTTCTCATGACATTTCTAACATTGCCCACAATTATCAACTTTCTAAGTCTTTCTGAGCAAGAGAAATCGCAAAACAGTCATTTATTCATTGCCGTCCAAAAACAATGCTTTTTTACACTCCAGTCTCCCTTTCTCTTGGAAACAATGACTTACATCAATACTTTTACATAATTCTTGTTTCTCCTGACATTTCTAACATTGCCCACAAATATCAACTTTCTAAGTCTTTCTGAGCAGGAGAAATCGCAAAACATAGTCATTTCTTCATTGCAGTCCAAAAACAACGCTTTTTTACACTCCAGTCTCCCTTTCTCTTGGAAACAATGACTTACATCAATCCTTTTACATAATTCTTGTTTCTCATGACATTTCTAACATTGTCCACAAATATCAACTTTCTAAGTCTTTCTGAGCAGGAGAAATCGCAAAACATAGTCATTTCTTCATTGCAGTCCAAAAACAACGCTTTTTTACACTCCAGTCTCCCTTTCTCTTGGAAACAATGACTTACATCAATCCTTTTACATAATTCTTGTTTCTCTTGACATTTCTAACATTGCCCACAAATATCAACTTTCTAAGTCTTTCTGAGCAGGAGAAATCGCAAATTATAGTCATTTCTTCATTGCCGTCCAAAAACAACGCTTTTTTACACTCCTGTCTCCCTTTCTCCTGGAAACAATGACTTACATCAATCCTTTTACATAATTCTTGTTTCTCATGACATTTCTAACATTGTCCACAAATATCAACTTTCTAAGTCTTTCTGAGCAGGAGAAATCGCAAAACATAGTCATTTCTTCATTGCAGTCCAAAAACAACGCTTTTTTACACTCCAGTCTCCCTTTCTCTTGGAAACAATGACTTACATCAATCCTTTTACATAATTCTTGTTTCTCATGACATTTCTAACATTGCCCACAAATATCAACTTTCTAAGTCTTTCTGAGCAGGAGAAATCGCAAAACATAGTCATTTCTTCATTGCAGTCCAAAAACAACGCTTTTTTACACTCCAGTCTCCCTTTCTCTTGGAAACAATGACTTACATCAATCCTTTTACATAATTCTTGTTTCTCCTGACATTTCTAACATTGCCCACAATTATCAACTTTCTAAGTCTTTCTGAGCAGGAGAAACCGCAAAATATAGTCATTTCTTCATTGCCGTCCAAAAACAACGCTTTTTTACACTCCTGTCTCCCTTTCTCTTGGAAACAATGACTTACATCAATCCTTTTACATAATTCTTGTTTCTCCTGACATTTCTAACATTGCCCACAATTATCAACTTTCTAAGTCTTTCTGAGCAGGAGAAACCGCAAAATATAGTCATTTCTTCATTGCCGTCCAAAAACAACGCTTTTTTACACTTCTGTCTCCCTTTCTCCTGGAAACAATGACTTACATCAATCCTTTTACATAATTCTTGTTTCTCATGACATTTCTAACATTACCCACAATTATCAACTTTCTAAGTCTTTCTGAGCAGGAGAAATCGCAAAATATAGTCATTTCTTCATTGCAGTCTAAAAACAACGCTTTTTTACACTCCAGTCTCCCTTTCTCTTGGAAACAATGACTTACATCAATCCTTTTACATAATTCTTGTTTCTCATGACACTTCTAACATTGTCCACAATTATCAACTTTCTAAGTCTTTCTGAGCAGGAGAAATCGCAAAACATAGTCATTTCTTCATTGCAGTCCAAAAACAACGCTTTTTTACACTCCAGTCTCCCTTTCTCTTGGAAACAATGACTTACATCAATCCTTTTACATAATTCTTGTTTCTCATGACATTTCTAACATTGCCCACAATTATCAACTTTCTAAGTCTTTCTGAGCAGGAGAAACCGCAAAATATAGTCATTTCTTCATTGCCGTCCAAAAACAACGCTTTTTTACACTCCTGTCTCCCTTTCTCCTGGAAACAATGACTTACATCAATCCTTTTACATAATTCTTGTTTCTCCTGACATTTCTAACATTGCCCACAATTATCAACTTTCTAAGTCTTTCTGAGCAGGAGAAATCGCAAAACAGTCATTTATTCATTGCCGTCCAAAAACAATGCTTTTTTACACTCCAGTCTCCCTTTCTCTTGGAAACAATGACTTACATCAATCCTTTTACATAATTCTTGTTTCTCCTGACATTTCTAACATTGCCCACAATTATCAACTTCCTAAGTCTTTTTGAGCAGGAGAAATCGCAGAACATAGTCATTTCTTCATTGCCGTCCAAAAACAATGCTTTTTTACACTCCAGTCTCCCTTTCTCTTGGAAACAATGACTTACATCAATCCTTTTACATAATTCTTGTTTCTCCTGACATTTCTAACATTGCCCACAAATATCAACTTTCTAAGTCTTTCTGAGCAGGAGAAATCGCAAAACATAGTCATTTCTTCATTGCCGTCCAAAAACAACGCTTTTTTACACTCCTGTCTCCCTTTCTCTTGGAAACAATGACTTACATCAATACTTTTACATAATTCTTGTTTCTCCTGACATTTCTAACATTGTCCACAATTATCAACTTTCTAAGTCTTTCTGAGCAGGAGAAATCGCAAGACATAGTCATTTCTTCATTGCAGTCCAAAAACAACGCTTTTTTACACTCCAGTCTCCCTTTCTCTTGGAAACAATGACTTACATCAATCCTTTTACATAATTCTTGTTTCTCCTGACATTTCTAACATTGCCCACAATTATCAACTTTCTAAGTCTTTCTGAGCAGGAGAAACCGCAAAATATAGTCATTTCTTCATTGCCGTCCAAAAACAACGCTTTTTTACACTCCTGTCTCCCTTTCTCCTGGAAACAATGACTTACATCAATCCTTTTACATAATTCTTGTTTCTCATGATATTTCTAACATTGCCCACAATTATCAACTTTCTAAGTCTTTCTGAGCAGGAGAAATCGCAAAACATAGTCATTTCTTCATTGCCGTCCAAAAACAACACTTTTTTACACTCCTGTCTCCCTTTCTCTTGGAAACAATGACTTACATCAATACTTTTACATAATTCTTGTTTCTCCTGACATTTCTAACATTGCCCACAATTATCAACTTTCTAAGTCTTTCTGAGCAAGAGAAATCGCAAAACAGTCATTTATTCATTGCCGTCCAAAAACAATGCTTTTTTACACTCCATTCTCCCTTTCTCTTGGAAACAATGACTTACATCAATCCTTTTACATAATTCTTGTTTCTCCTGCCATTTCTAACATTGCCCACAATTATCAACTTCCTAAGTCTTTTTGAGCAGGAGAAATCGCAGAACATAGTCATTTCTTCATTGCAGTCCAAAAACAACGCTTTTTTACACTCCTGTCTCCATTTCTCTTGGAAACAATGACTTACATCAATCCTTTTACATAATTCTTGTTTCTCCTGACATTTCTAACATTGCCCACAAATATCAACTTTCTAAGTCTTTCTGAGCAGGAGAAATCGCAAATTATAGTCATTTCTTCATTGCCGTCCAAAAACAACGCTTTTTTACACTCCTGTCTCCCTTTCTCCTGGAAACAATGACTTACATCAATCCTTTTACATAATTCTTGTTTCTCATGACATTTCTAACATTGCCCACAATTATCAACTTTCTAAGTCTTTCTGAGCAAGAGAAATCGCAAAACAGTCATTTATTCATTGCCGTCCAAAAACAATGCTTTTTTACACTCCAGTCTCCCTTTCTCTTGGAAACAATGACTTACATCAATACTTTTACATAATTCTTGTTTCTCCTGACATTTCTAACATTGCCCACAAATATCAACTTTCTAAGTCTTTCTGAGCAGGAGAAATCGCAAAACATAGTCATTTCTTCATTGCAGTCCAAAAACAACGCTTTTTTACACTCCAGTCTCCCTTTCTCTTGGAAACAATGACTTACATCAATCCTTTTACATAATTCTTGTTTCTCATGACATTTCTAACATTGTCCACAAATATCAACTTTCTAAGTCTTTCTGAGCAGGAGAAATCGCAAAACATAGTCATTTCTTCATTGCCGTCCAAAAACAACGCTTTTTTACACTCCTGTCTCCCTTTCTCCTGGAAACAATGACTTACATCAATACTTCTACATAATTCTTGTTTCTCATTACATTTCTAACATTGCCCACAATTATCAACTTTCTAAGTCTTTCTGAGCAAGAGAAATTGCAAAACAGTCATTTCTTCATTGCAGTCCAAAAACAACGCTTTTTTACACTCCAGTCTCCCTTTCTCTTGGAAACAATGACTTACATCAATCCTTTTACATAATTCTTGTTTCTCATGACATTTCTAACATTGCCCACAATTATCAACTTTCTAAGTCTTTCTGAGCAAGAGAAATTGCAAAACAGTCATTTCTTCATCGCAGTCCAAAAACAACGCTTTTTACACTCCAGTCTCCCTTTCTCTTGGAAACAATGACTTACATCAATCCTTTTACATAATTCTTGTTTCTCATGACATTTCTAACATTGTCCACAAATATCAACTTTCGAAGTCTTTCTGAGCAGGAGAAATCGCAAAACATAGTCATTTCTTCATTGCAGTCCAAAAACAACGCTTTTTTACACTCCAGTCTCCCTTTCTCTTGGAAACAATGACTTACATCAATCCTTTTACATAATTCTTGTTTCTCATGACATTTCTAACATTGCCCACAAATATCAACTTTCTAAGTCTTTCTGAGCAGGAGAAATCGCAAAATATAGTCATTTCTTCATTGCCGTCCAAAAACAACGCTTTTTTACACTCCTGTCTCCCTTTCTCCTGGAAACAATGACTTACATCAATCCTTTTACATAATTCTTGTTTCTCATGACATTTCTAACATTGCCCACAATTATCAACTTTCTAAGTCTTTCTGAGCAAGAGAAATCGCAAAACAGTCATTTATTCATTGCCGTCCAAAAACAATGCTTTTTTACACTCCAGTCTCCCTTTCTCTTGGAAACAATGACTTACATCAATACTTTTACATAATTCTTGTTTCTCCTGACATTTCTAACATTGCCCACAAATATCAACTTTCTAAGTCTTTCTGAGCAGGAGAAATCGCAAAACATAGTCATTTCTTCATTGCAGTCCAAAAACAACGCTTTTTTACACTCCAGTCTCCCTTTCTCTTGGAAACAATGACTTACATCAATCCTTTTACATAATTCTTGTTTCTCATGACATTTCTAACATTGTCCACAAATATCAACTTTCTAAGTCTTTCTGAGCAGGAGAAATCGCAAAACATAGTCATTTCTTCATTGCAGTCCAAAAACAACGCTTTTTTACACTCCAGTCTCCCTTTCTCTTGGAAACAATGACTTACATCAATCCTTTTACATAATTCTTGTTTCTCTTGACATTTCTAACATTGCCCACAAATATCAACTTTCTAAGTCTTTCTGAGCAGGAGAAATCGCAAATTATAGTCATTTCTTCATTGCCGTCCAAAAACAACGCTTTTTTACACTCCTGTCTCCCTTTCTCCTGGAAACAATGACTTACATCAATCCTTTTACATAATTCTTGTTTCTCATGACATTTCTAACATTGTCCACAAATATCAACTTTCTAAGTCTTTCTGAGCAGGAGAAATCGCAAAACATAGTTATTTCTTCATTGCAGTCCAAAAACAACGCTTTTTTACACTCCAGTCTCCCTTTCTCTTGGAAACAATGACTTACATCAATCCTTTTACATAATTCTTGTTTCTCTTGACATTTCTAACATTGCCCACAAATATCAACTTTCTAAGTCTTTCTGAGCAGGAGAAATCGCAAAACATAGTCATTTCTTCATTGCAGTCCAAAAACAACGCTTTTTTACACTCCAGTCTCCCTTTCTCTTGGAAACAATGACTTACATCAATCCTTTTACATAATTCTTGTTTCTCATGACATTTCTAACATTGTCCACAAATATCAACTTTCTAAGTCTTTCTGAGCAGGAGAAATCGCAAAACATAGTCATTTCTTCATTGCAGTCCAAAAACAACGCTTTTTTACACTCCTGTCTCCCTTTCTCTTGGAAACAATGACTTACATCAATCCTTTTACATAATTCTTGTTTCTCCTGACATTTCTAACATTGCCCACAATTATCAACTTTCTAAGTCTTTCTGAGCAGGAGAAACCGCAAAATATAGTCATTTCTTCATTGCCGTCCAAAAACAACGCTTTTTTACACTTCTGTCTCCCTTTCTCCTGGAAACAATGACTTACATCAATCCTTTTACATAATTCTTGTTTCTCATGACATTTCTAACATTACCCACAATTATCAACTTTCTAAGTCTTTCTGAGCAGGAGAAATCGCAAAATATAGTCATTTCTTCATTGCAGTCTAAAAACAACGCTTTTTTACACTCCAGTCTCCCTTTCTCTTGGAAACAATGACTTACATCAATCCTTTTACATAATTCTTGTTTCTCATGACACTTCTAACATTGTCCACAATTATCAACTTTCTAAGTCTTTCTGAGCAGGAGAAATCGCAAAACATAGTCATTTCTTCATTGCAGTCCAAAAACAACGCTTTTTTACACTCCAGTCTCCCTTTCTCTTGGAAACAATGACTTACATCAATCCTTTTACATAATTCTTGTTTCTCATGACATTTCTAACATTGCCCACAATTATCAACTTTCTAAGTCTTTCTGAGCAGGAGAAACCGCAAAATATAGTCATTTCTTCATTGCCGTCCAAAAACAACGCTTTTTTACACTCCTGTCTCCCTTTCTCCTGGAAACAATGACTTACATCAATCCTTTTACATAATTCTTGTTTCTCCTGACATTTCTAACATTGCCCACAATTATCAACTTTCTAAGTCTTTCTGAGCAGGAGAAATCGCAAAACAGTCATTTATTCATTGCCGTCCAAAAACAATGCTTTTTTACACTCCAGTCTCCCTTTCTCTTGGAAACAATGACTTACATCAATCCTTTTACATAATTCTTGTTTCTCCTGACATTTCTAACATTGCCCACAATTATCAACTTCCTAAGTCTTTTTGAGCAGGAGAAATCGCATAACATAGTCATTTCTTCATTGCCGTCCAAAAACAATGCTTTTTTACACTCCAGTCTCCCTTTCTCTTGGAAACAATGACTTACATCAATCCTTTTACATAATTCTTGTTTCTCCTGACATTTCTAACATTGCCCACAAATATCAACTTTCTAAGTCTTTCTGAGCAGGAGAAATCGCAAAACATAGTCATTTCTTCATTGCCGTCCAAAAACAACGCTTTTTTACACTCCTGTCTCCCTTTCTCTTGGAAACAATGACTTACATCAATACTTTTACATAATTCTTGTTTCTCCTGACATTTCTAACATTGTCCACAATTATCAACTTTCTAAGTCTTTCTGAGCAGGAGAAATCGCAAGACATAGTCATTTCTTCATTGCCGTCCAAAAACAACGCTTTTTTACACTCCTGTCTCCCTTTCTCTTGGAAACAATGACTTACATCAATACTTTTACATAATTCTTGTTTCTCCTGACATTTCTAACATTGTCCACAATTATCAACTTTCTAAGTCTTTCTGAGCAGGAGAAATCGCAAGACATAGTCATTTCTTCATTGCAGTCCAAAAACAACGCTTTTTTACACTCCAGTCTCCCTTTCTCTTGGAAACAATGACTTACATCAATCCTTTTACATAATTCTTGTTTCTCATGACATTTCTAACATTGCCCACAATTATCAACTTTCTAAGTCTTTCTGAGCAGGAGAAACCGCAAAATATAGTCATTTCTTCATTGCCGTCCAAAAACAACGCTTTTTTACACTCCTGTCTCCCTTTCTCCTGGAAACAATGACTTACATCAATCCTTTTACATAATTCTTGTTTCTCATGATATTTCTAACATTGCCCACAATTATCAACTTTCTAAGTCTTTCTGAGCAGGAGAAATCGCAAAACATAGTCATTTCTTCATTGCCGTCCAAAAACAACACTTTTTTACACTCCTGTCTCCCTTTCTCTTGGAAACAATGACTTACATCAATACTTTTACATAATTCTTGTTTCTCCTGACATTTCTAACATTGCCCACAATTATCAACTTTCTAAGTCTTTCTGAGCAAGAGAAATCGCAAAACAGTCATTTATTCATTGCCGTCCAAAAACAATGCTTTTTTACACTCCATTCTCCCTTTCTCTTGGAAACAATGACTTACATCAATCCTTTTACATAATTCTTGTTTCTCCTGCCATTTCTAACATTGCCCACAATTATCAACTTCCTAAGTCTTTTTGAGCAGGAGAAATCGCAGAACATAGTCATTTCTTCATTGCAGTCCAAAAACAACGCTTTTTTACACTCCTGTCTCCATTTCTCTTGGAAACAATGACTTACATCAATCCTTTTACATAATTCTTGTTTCTCCTGACATTTCTAACATTGCCCACAAATATCAACTTTCTAAGTCTTTCTGAGCAGGAGAAATCGCAAAACATAGTCATTTCTTCATTGCCGTCCAAAAACAACGCTTTTTTACACTCCAGTCTCCCTTTCTCTTGGAAACAATGACTTACATCAATCCTTTTACATAATTCTTGTTTCTCTTGACATTTCTAACATTGCCCACAAATATCAACTTTCTAAGTCTTTCTGAGCAGGAGAAATCGCAAATTATAGTCATTTCTTCATTGCCGTCCAAAAACAACGCTTTTTTACACTCCTGTCTCCCTTTCTCCTGGAAACAATGACTTACATCAATCCTTTTACATAATTCTTGTTTCTCATGACATTTCTAACATTGCCCACAATTATCAACTTTCTAAGTCTTTCTGAGCAAGAGAAATCGCAAAACAGTCATTTATTCATTGCCGTCCAAAAACAATGCTTTTTTACACTCCAGTCTCCCTTTCTCTTGGAAACAATGACTTACATCAATACTTTTACATAATTCTTGTTTCTCCTGACATTTCTAACATTGCCCACAAATATCAACTTTCTAAGTCTTTCTGAGCAGGAGAAATCGCAAAACATAGTCATTTCTTCATTGCAGTCCAAAAACAACGCTTTTTTACACTCCAGTCTCCCTTTCTCTTGGAAACAATGACTTACATCAATCCTTTTACATAATTCTTGTTTCTCATGACATTTCTAACATTGTCCACAAATATCAACTTTCTAAGTCTTTCTGAGCAGGAGAAATCGCAAAACATAGTCATTTCTTCATTGCCGTCCAAAAACAACGCTTTTTTACACTCCTGTCTCCCTTTCTCCTGGAAACAATGACTTACATCAATACTTCTACATAATTCTTGTTTCTCATTACATTTCTAACATTGCCCACAATTATCAACTTTCTAAGTCTTTCTGAGCAAGAGAAATTGCAAAACAGTCATTTCTTCATTGCAGTCCAAAAACAACGCTTTTTTACACTCCAGTCTCCCTTTCTCTTGGAAACAATGACTTACATCAATCCTTTTACATAATTCTTGTTTCTCATGACATTTCTAACATTGCCCACAAATATCAACTTTCTAAGTCTTTCTGAGCAGGAGAAATCGCAAAATATAGTCATTTCTTCATTGCCGTCCAAAAACAACGCTTTTTTACACTCCTGTCTCCCTTTCTCCTGGAATTAATGACTTACATCAATACTTCTACATAATTCTTGTTTCTCATTACATTTCTAACATTGCCCACAATTATCAACTTTCTAAGTCTTTCTGAGCAAGAGAAATTGCAAAACAGTCATTTCTTCATTGCAGTCCAAAAACAACGCTTTTTTACACTCCAGTCTCCCTTTCTCTTGGAAACAATGACTTACATCAATCCTTTTACATAATTCTTGTTTCTCATGACATTTCTAACATTGTCCACAAATATCAACTTTCTAAGTCTTTCTGAGCAGGAGAAATCGCAAAACATAGTCATTTCTTCATTGCAGTCCAAAAACAACGCTTTTTTACACTCCAGTCTCCCTTTCTCTTGGAAACAATGACTTACATCAATCCTTTTACATAATTCTTGTTTCTCATGACATTTCTAACATTGCCCACAAATATCAACTTTCTAAGTCTTTCTGAGCAGGAGAAACCGCAAAATATAGTCATTTCTTCATTGCCGTCCAAAAACAACGCTTTTTTACACTCCTGTCTCCCTTTCTCCTGGAAACAATGACTTACATCAATCCTTTTACATAATTCTTGTTTCTCATGACATTTCTAACATTGCCCACAATTATCAACTTTCTAAGTCTTTCTGAGCAGGAGAAATCGCAAAACATAGTCATTTCTTCATTGCCGTCCAAAAACAACACTTTTTTACACTCCTGTCTCCCTTTCTCTTGGAAACAATGACTTACATCAATACTTTTACATAATTCTTGTTTCTCCTGACATTTCTAACATTGCCCACAATTATCAACTTTCTAAGTCTTTTTGAGCAGGAGAAATCGCAGAACATATTCATTTCTTCATTGCAGTCCAAAAACAACACTTTTTTACACTCCTGTCTCCATTTCTCTTGGAAACAATGACTTACATCAATCCTTTTACATAATTCTTGTTTCTCCTGACATTTCTAACATTGCCCACAATTATCAACTTTCTAAGTCTTTCTGAGCAAGAGAAACCGCAAAATATAGTCATTTCTTCATTGCCGTCCAAAAACAACGCTTTTTTACACTCCTGTCTCCCTTTCTCCTGGAAACAATGACTTACATCAATCCTTTTACATAATTCTTGTTTCTCATGACATTTCTAACATTGCCCACAATTATCAACTTTCTAAGTCTTTCTGAGCAGGAGAAATCGCAAAACATAGTCATTTCTTCATTGCCGTCCAAAAACAACACTTTTTTACACTCCTGTCTCCCTTTCTCTTGGAAACAATGACTTACATCAATACTTTTACATAATTCTTGTTTCTCCTGACATTTCTAACATTGCCCACAATTATCAACTTTCTAAGTCTTTTGAGCAGGAGAAATCGCAGAACATAGTCATTTCTTCATTGCAGTCCAAAAACAACACTTTTTTACACTCCTGTCTCCATTTCTCTTGGAAACAATGACTTACATCAATCCTTTTACATAATTCTTGTTTCTCCTGACATTTCTACA
>NW_027447492.1:0-30332 GCF_038048845.1 Mixophyes fleayi | reverse complement strand
TAATCATGAATCATGAATTAAATCATGAATTGAATCATGAATCATGAATCATGAATTGAATCATGAATTGAATCATGAATCATGAATTGAATCATGAATCATGAATTGATTCATGAATCATGAATCATAAATCGAATTATGAATCATGAATTGAATCATGAATCGAATCATGAATTTAGTCATGAATCATGAATTGAATCATGAATCATGAATTGAATCATGAATCATGAATTATGAATCAAATCTTGAATCATGAATTGAATCATAAATCATGAATCATGTATTGAATCATGAATCATGAATCATGAATTGAATCATGAATCATGAATCGAATTATAAATCATGAATCATGAATTGAATCATGAATCATGAATCATGAATTGAATCATGAATCATGAATCATGAATTGAATCATGAATCATGAATCATGAATTGAATCGAATCATGAATCATGAATCATGAATCGAATCATGAATCATGAATTAAATCATGAATCATGAATTATGAATCATGAATTGAATCATGAATTATGAATTGAATCATGAATTGAATCATAAATCATGAATCATGAATCATGAATCATAAATTGAATCATGAATCATGAATTATGATTCATGAATTGAATCATGAATCAAGAATCATGTATTGAATCATGAATCAAGAATCATAAATTGAATCATGAATCATGAATCATGAATTAAATCATGAATTGAATCATGAATCATGAATCATGAATTGAATCATGAATCATGAATCATGAATTGAATCATGAATCAAGAATCATAAATTGAATCATGAATCATAAATCGAATTATGAATCATGAATTGAATCATGAATCGAATCATGAATTGAGTCATGAATCATGAATTGATTCATGAATCATGAATCATAAATCAAATTATGAATCATGAATTGAATCATGAATCGAATCATGAATTGAGTCATGAATCATGAATCATGTATTGAATCATGAATCATGAATTGAATCATGAATCATGAATCGAATCATGAATCATGAATCGAATCATGAATCATGAATCATGAATTGAATCATGAATCATGAATTGAATCATGAATCATGAATCATGAATAATGAATTAAATCATGAATCATGAATTATGGATTATGAATTGAATCATGAATCATGAATTGAATCATGAATTAAATTATAAATCATGAATCATGAATCATGAATCATAAATCATGAATTGAATCATGAATTGAATCATGAATCATGAATCATGAATCATAAATTGAATCATGAATCATGAATTATGATTCATGAATTGAATCATGAATCAAGAATCATAAATTGAATCATGAATCAAGAATCATAAATTGAATCATGAATCATGAATCATGAATTAAATCATGAATTGAATCATGAATCATGAATTGAATCATGAATCATGAATCATGAATTGAATCATGAATCATGAATTGAATCATGAATCAAGAATCATGAATTGAATCATGAATCATGAATTGATTCATGAATCATGAATCATAAATCGAATTATGAATCATGAATTGAATCATGAATCGAATCATGAATTGAGTCATGAATCATGAATTGAGTCATGAATCATGAATTATGAATCAAATCTTGAATCATGAATTGAATCATGAATCGAATCATGAATTTAGTCATGAATCGAATCATGAATTTAGTCATGAATCATGAATTAAATCATGAATCATGAATCATGAATCAAATCTTGAATCATGAATTGAATCATGAATCATGAATCATGAATTGAATCATGAATCATGAATCATGAATTGAATCATGAATCATGAATCAAATCATGAATCATGAATTGAATCATGAATCATGAATTATGAATCATGAATTGAATCATGAATCATGAATTGAATCACGAATCATGAATCATGAATCGAATCTATTGAAATCATGAATTATGAATCATGAATTGAATCATGAATCATGAATTATGAATCATGAATTAAATCATGAATAATGAATCATAAATTGAATCATGAATTGAATCATGAATCATGAATCATGAATTGAATCATGAATCATGAATCAGGAATTGAATCATGAATCATGAATCATGAATCATGAATTGAATCATGTATCATGAATTGAAGCATGAAGCATGAATCATGAATCGAATCATGAATCATGAATCAAATCATGAATCATGAATCAAATTATGAATTGAATCATGAATCGAATCATGAATTGAATCATGAATCATGAATTGAATCATGAATCATGAATCATGAATTGAATCATGAATCATGATTTATGAATCATGAATTGAATCATGAATCATGAATCATGAATTGAATCATGAATTGAATCATAAATCATGAATCATGAATCATAAATCATGAATTGAATCATGAATCATGAATCATGAATCATAAATTGAATCATAAATCATGAATCATGAATTAAATCATGAATTGAATCATGAATCATAAATCATGAATTGAATCATGAATCATGAATCATGAATTGAATCATGATTCAAGAATCATGAATTGAATCATGATTCAGGAATTGATTCATGAATCATGAATCATAAATCGAATTATGAATCATGAATTGAATCATGAATCCAATCATGAATTGAGTCATGAATCATGAATTGAATCATAAAACATGTATCAGGAATTGAATCATGAATCATGAATTATGAATCAAATCTTGAATCATGAATTGAATCATGAATCATGAATCATGTATTGAATCATGAATCATGAATCATGAATTGAATCATGAATTGAATCATAAATCATGAATCATGAATCATGAATCATAAATCATGAATTGAATCATGAATTGAATCATGAATCATGAATCATGAATTGAATCATGAATCAAGAATCATGAATTTTATCATGAATCATGAATTGATTCATGAATCATGAATCATAAATCGAATTATGAATCATGAATTGAATCATGAATCGAATCATGAATTGAGTCATGAATCATGAATTGAATCATGAATCATGAATCATGAATTGAATCATGAATCATGAATTATGAATCAAATCTTGAATCATGAATTGAATCATGAATCATGAATCATGTATTGAATCATGAATCATGAAGCATGAATTGAATCATGAATCATGAATTGAATCATGAATCATGAATCATGAATTGAATCATGAATCATGAATTATGAATCAAATCTTGAATCATGAATTGAATCATGAATCATGAATCATGTATTGAATCATGAATCATGAATCATGAATTGAATCATGAATCATGAATCGAATCATGAATCATGAATCATGAATTGAATCATGAATCATGAATTATGGATTATGAATTGAATCATGAATCATGAATTGAATCATGAATTGAATCATAAATCATGAATCATAAATCATGAATTGAATCATGAATTGAATCATGAATCATGAATCATAAATTGAATCATGAATCATGAATTATGATTCATGAATTGAATCATGAATCATGAATTATGATTCATGAATTGAATCATGAATCAAGAATCATAAATTGAATCATGAATCAAGAATCATAAATAGAATCATGAATCATGAATTAAATCATGAATTGAATCATGAATCATGAATTGAATCATGAATCATGAATTGAATCATGAATCAAGAATCATGAATTGAATCATGAATCATGAATTGATTCATGAATCATGAATCATAAATCGAATTATGAATCATGAATCGAATCATGAATTGAGTCATGAATCATGAATTGAATCATGAATCATGAATCATGAATTGAATCATGAATCATGAATTATGAATCAAATCTTGAATCATGAATTGAATCATGAATCATGAATCATGAATTGAATCATGAATCATGAATTGAATCATGAATCGAATCATTAATCATGAATCAAGAATTGAATCATGAATCATGAATTATGAATCATGAATTGAATCATGAATCATGAATCATGAATCAAATCATGAATCATGAATCATGAATTGAATCACGAATCATGAATCATGAATCGAATCATGAATCATGAATTATGAATCATGAATCATAAATCGAATCATGAATCATGAATTGAATCATAAATCGAATCATGAATTAAGTCATGAATCATGAATTGAATCATGAATCATGAATCATGAATTGTATCATGAATCATGAATTATGAATTATGAATTGAATCATGAATTATGAATCATAAATTGAATCATAAATCATGAATCATGAATCATTAATTGAATCATGAATTGAATCATGAATTAAATCATGATTCATTAATCATGAATCATAAATTGAATCATGAATCATGAGTCATGAATTGAATCATGAATTAAATTATGAATCATGAGTCATGAATTGAATCATGAATTAAATTATGAATCATGAATCATGAATCAAATCATGAATCATGAATTGAATCATGAATCATGAATCATGAATCAAATTATGAATCATGAATTGAATCATGAATCATGAATTGAATCATAATTCATGAATCATGAATTGAATCATGAATCATATATTGAAGCATGAATCATGAATCATGAATCATGAATCATGAATTGAATCATGAATTGAATCATGAATCATGAATAATGAATCATGAATTGAATCATGAATATTGATTTATGAATCATGAATTGAATCATGAATCATGAATTGAGTCATGAATCATGAATTGAATCATAAATCATGAATCATAAATCATGAATCATAAATTGAATCATGAATTGAATTATGAATCATGAATCATGAATTGAATCATGAATCATGAATCATGATTTGAATCATGAATCATGAATCATGAATTGAATCATGAATTGAATCATGAATCATGAATAATGAATCATGAATTGAATCATGAATCATGATTTATGAATCATGAATTGAATCATGAATCATGAATTGAGTCATGAATCATGAATTGAATCATAAATCATGAATCATGAATCATGAATCATAAATTGAATCATAAATCATGAATTGAATCATGAATTGGATCATGAATCATGAATCATGAATTAAATCATGAATCATGAATTATGAATCATGAATTGAATCATGAATCATGAATCATGAATTGAATCATGAATCATGAATCGAATCATAAATCATGAATCATGAATTGAATCATGAATCATGAATCATGAATTGAATCATGAATCATGAATCATGAATTAAATCATGAATCATGAATTATGAATCATGAATTGAATCATGAATCATGAATCATGAATTGAATCATGAATCAAGAATCATGAATTGAATCATGAATCATGAAATGAATCATGAATCATGAATCATGAATCATAAATCGAATCATGAATCATGAATTGAATCATGAATCGAATCATGAATTTAGTCATGAATCGAATCATGAATTTAGTCATGAATCATGAATTGAATCATGAATCTTGAATCATGAATTGAATCATAAATCATGAATCATGAATTGAATCATGAATCATGAATCAAATCATGAATCATGAATTGAATCATGAATCACGAATTATGAATCATGAATTGAATCATGAATCATGAATCAAATCATGAATCATGAATCATGAATTGAATCACGAATTATGAATCATGAATCGAATCATGAATCATGAATTATGAATCATGAATTGAATCATGAATCATGAATTATGAATCATGAATTAAATCATGAATCATGAATCATAAATTGAATCATGAATTGAATTATGAATCATGAATCATGAATTGAATCATGAATCATGAATCATGAATTGAATCATGAATCATGAATCATGAATTGAATCATGAATCATGAATTGAAGCATGAATCATGAATTGAATCATGAATCATGATTCATAATTCATGATTCGATTAATGATTCATGATTCATGATTCATGATTCAATTCATGATTCAATTCATGATTTATGATTTGATTCATGATTCATGATTCGATTCATGATTCATGATTCATGTTTCAATTCATGATTCATGTTTCAATTCATGATTCATAATTCAATTCATGATTCATGATTCGATTCATGATTCATGATTCATGATTCATGATTCGATTCATGATTCATGATTCAATTCATGATTCATGATTCGATTCATGATTCATGTTTCAATTCATGATTCATGATTTATGATTCAATTCATGATTCAATTCATGATTTATGATTACATTCATGACTCATGTTTCAATTCATTATTCATGATTCAATTCATGATTCATGATTCAATTCATGATTCATGATTCGAATTATGATTCATGATTCAATTCATGATTCATGATTCTTGATTTATGATTCAATTCATGATTCATGATTCGATTCATGATTCATCATTCATGATTCGATTCATGATTCATCATTCATGATTCGATTCATGATTCATGATTCAAATCATGATTCATGATTCAATTCATAATTTATGATTTATGATTCAATCCATGATTCAAATTATGATTAATGATTCAATTCATGATTCATGATTCGATTTTATGATTCATGATTCAATTCATGAAACATGCTTCGATTCATGATTAATGATTAATGATTTATGATTCGATTCATGATTCATGATTCAATTCATAATTCATGTTTCATGATTCAATTCATGATTCATGTTTCGATTCATGATTCATGATTTAATTCATGATTCATGATTTTATGATTCAATTCATTATTCATGATTCGATTCATGATTCATGTTTCAATTCATGATTCATGATTTATGATTCAATTCATGATTCATGATTCAATTCATGAATCATGATTCGATTCATGATTCATGATTCAATTCATGATTCATGATTTAATTCATGATTCATGATTTGATTCATGATTCATGATTCAATTCATGATTCATGATTCATGATTTATGATTCAATTCATGATTTATTTCATGATTCATGATTTAATTCATGATTCATGATTCAATTCATGATTCATGATTCATGATTCATGATTCAATTCATGTTTCATGATTCGATTCATGATTCATGATTCGATTCATGATTCATGATTCATGATTCAATTCATGATTCATGATTCGATTCATGATTCATGATTCAATTCATGATTCATGATTCATGATTCGATTCATGATTCATGATTCAATTCATGATTCATGATTCATGATTCAATTCATGATTCATGATTCATGATTCATGCTTCAATTCATGATTCATGATTCATGATTCAATTCATGATTCATTTCATGATTCAATTCATGATTCATGATTCAATTCATGATTCATGATTCAATTCATGATTCAATTCATGATTCATGATTCAATTCATGATTCATGATTCAATTCATGATTCATTTCATGATTTATGATTCGATTCATGATTCATAATTCATGATTCAATTCATGATTCATGATTCATGATTCAATTCATGATTCATGATTCATGATTCAATTCATGATTCATGATTTAATTCATGATTCATGATTCATTATTCAATTCATTATTCATGATTCATGATTCAATTCATGATTCATGATTTAATTCATGATTCATGATTCATTATTCAATTCATTATTCATGATTCGATTCATGATTCATGATTCAATTCATGATTCATGATTCATGATTTATGATTCAATTCATGATTCATGATTCAATTCATGATTCATGATTCAATTCATGATTCATGATTCAATTCATGATTCAATTTATGATTCATAATTCAATTCATGATTCAATTCATGATTCATTTCATGATTTATGATTCAATTCATGATTCATTTCATGATTCATGATTCATTTCATGATTCATGATTTAATTCATGATTCATGCTTCATGATTCAATTCATGATTCATGATTCAATTCATGATTCATGATTCATGATGCAATTCATGATTCATGATTCAATTCATGATTCATTAATCAATTCATGATTCATGATGCAATTCATGATTCATGATGCAATTCATGATTCATGATTCAATTCATGATTCATGATTCATGATTCAATTCATGATTCATGATTCGATTCATGATTCATGATTTATGATTCATGATTTGATTCATGATTCATGATTTGATTCATGATTCATGATTCAATTCATGATTCATGATTCATGATTCGATTCATGATTCATGATTCAATTCATGATTCATGATTCATGATTCAATTCATGATTCATGATTCATGATTCATGCTTCAATTCATGATTCATGATTCATGATTCAATTCATGATTCATGATTCATGATTCAATTCATGATTCATTTCATGATTCAATTCATGATTCATGATTCAATTCATGATTCATGATTCAATTCATGATTCAATTTATGATTCATGTCTCAATTCATGATTCAATTCATGATTCATTTCATGATTTATGATTCGATTCATGATTCATAATTCATGATTCAATTCATGATTCATGATTCATGATTCATGATTCATGATTCAATTCATGATTCATGATTCATGATTCAATTCATGATTCATGATTTAATTCATGATTCATGATTCATTATTCAATTCATTATTCATGATTCGATTCATGATTCATGATTCAATTCATGATTCATGATTCATGATTTATGATTCAATTCATGATTCATGATTCAATTCATGATTCATGATTCATGATTCAATTCATGATTCATGATTCAATTCATGATTCAATTTATGATTCATAATTCAATTCATGATTCAATTCATGATTCATTTCATGATTTATGATTCAATTCATGATTCATTTCATGATTCATGATTTAATTCATGATTCATGATTCATGATTCAATTCATGATTCATGATTCAATTCATGATTCATGATTCGATTCATCATTCATGATTCATGATTCGATTCATGATTCATGATTCATAATTCGAATCATGATTCATGATTGGATTCATGATTCATGATTCATAATTCATGATTCATGATTCATGATTCATTTCATGATTCATGATTCAATTCATGATTCATGATTCGATTCATGATTCATGATTTATGATTCATGATTTGATTCATGATTCATGATTCATGATTCAATTCATGATTCATGATTCAATTCATGATTCATGATTCATGATTTAATTCATGATTCATGATTCGATTCATGATTCATGATTCATGATTCATGCTTCAATTCATGATTCATGATTCATGATTCAATTCATGATTCATGATTCATGATTCATGCTTCAATTCATGATTCATGATTCATGATTCAATTCATGATTCATGATTCATGATTCAATTCATGATTCATTTCATGATTCAATTCATGATTCATGATTCAATTCATGATTCATGATTCAATTCATGATTCAATTTATGATTCATGTCTCAATTCATGATTCAATTCATGATTCATGATTCATAATTCAATTCATGATTCAATTCATGATTCATGATTCAATTCATGATTCATGATTCAATTCATGATTCATCATTTGATTCATTATTCATGATTCATGATGCAATTCATGATTCATGATTTAATTCATGATTCATTAATCAATTCATGATTCATGATGCAATTCATGATTCATGATGCAATTCATGATTCATGATTCAATTCATGATTCATGATTCATGATTCAATTCATGATTCATGATTCGATTCATGATTCATGATTCATGATTCATGATTTGATTCATGATTCATGATTTGATTCATGATTCATGATTCATGATTCAATTCATGATTCATGATTCAATTCATGATTCATGATTCATGATTTAATTCATGATTCATGATTCGATTCATGATTCATGATTCAATTCATGATTCATGATTCATGATTCAATTCATGATTCAATTCATGATTCATGATTCAATTCATGATTCATGATTTAATTCATGATTCATCATTTGATTCATTATTCATGATTCATAATTTATGATTCGATTAATGATTCATGATTCAAGATTCATGATTTAATTCATGATTCATGATTCAATTGATGATTCATGATTCAATTCATGATTCATGATTCATGATTCATGATTCAATTCATGTTACATGATTTAATTTATGATTCATGATTCATGATTCAATTCATGATTTGTGATTCAATTCATGATTCATTTCATGATTCATTTCATGATCCATGATTCAATTCATGATTCAATTTATGATTCATGATTCAATTCATGATTCCTGATTCAAATCATGATTCATGATTCAATTCATAATTTATGATTTATGATTCAATCCATGATTCAAATTATGATTAATGATTCAATTCATGATTCATGATTCAATTTTATGATTCATGATTCAATTCATGAAACATGCTTCGATTCATGATTAATGATTAATGATTTATGATTCTATTCATGATTCATGTTTCAATTCATGATTCATGATTTATGATTCAATTCATGATTCATGATTCAATTCATGATTCATGATTCGATTCTTGATTCATGATTCAATTCATGATTCATGATTCATGATTTAATTCATGATTCATGATTTGATTCATGATTCATGATTCAATTCATGATTCATGATTCATGATTCAATTCATGATTTATTTCATGATTTATGATAAAATTCATGATTCATGATTCAATTCATGATTCATTTCATGATACATGATTCATTTCATGAATTATGATTCAATTCATGATTCATGATTCAATTCATGATTCATGATGCATGATTGGATTCATGATTCATGATTCATGATTCGATTCATGATTCATGATTCGATTCATGATTAATGATTCAATTCAGGATTCATGATTCATGATTCAATTCATGATTCATGATTCGATTCATGATTCATGATTCATGATTCGATTCATGATTCATGATTCGATTCATGATTCATGATTCATGATTCATAATTTATGATTCAATTAATGATTCATGATTCATGATTTTTGATTCAATTCATGATTCATGATTCAATACATGATTCATGATTCGATTCATGATTCACGATTCATGATTCGATTCATGATTCATGATTCAATTCATGATTCATGATTCATGATTTAATTCATGATTCATGATCTGATTCATGATTCATGATTCAATTCATGATTCATGATTCATGATTTAATTCATGATTCATGATTCAATACATTATTTATGATTCATGATTCGATTCATGATTCATGATTCATGATTAATGATGCAATTCATGATTCATGATTCATGTTTAGATTAATGATTCATGATTCATGATTCGATTCATAATTCATGATTCGATTCATCATTCATGATTCATGATTCGATTCATGATTCATGATTCATAATTCGAATCATGATTCATGATTGGATTCATGATTCATGATTCATAATTCATGATTCATAATTCATGATTCGATTAATGATTCATGATTCATGATTCATTTCATGATTCATGATTCAATTCATGATTCATGATTCATGATTGGATTCATGATTCATGATTCATGATTCGATTCATGATTCATGATTCATGATTCGATTCATGATTCGATTCATGATTCATGATTCGATTCATGATTCATGATTCATGATGTGATTCATGATTCATGATTCGATTCATGATTCATGATTCATAATTCATGATTCGATTAATGATTCATGATTCATGATTCAATTCATGATTCAATTCATGATTTATGATTTGATTCATGATTCATGATTCATGATTCGATTTATGATTCATGATTCATGTTTCAATTCATGATTCATGTTTCAATTCATGATTCATAATTCAATTCATGATTCATGATTCGATTCATGATTCATGATTCATGATTCATGATTCGATTCATGATTCATGATTCAATTCATGATTCATGATTCGATTCATGATTCATGTTTCAATTCATGATTCATGATTTATGATTCAATTCATGATTCAATTCATGATTTATGATTCGATTTTATGATTCATGATTCAATTCATGAAACATGCTTCGATTCATGATTAATGATTAATGATTTATGATTCGATTCATGATTCATGATTCAATTCATAATTCATGATTCATGATTCAATTCATGATTCATGTTTCGATTCATGATTCATGATTTAATTCATGATTCATGATTTTATGATTCAATTCATTATTCATGATTCGATTCATGATTCATGTTTCAATTCATGATTTATGATTCAATTCATGATTCATAATTCAATTCATGATTCATGATTCGATTCATGATTCATGATTCAATTCATGATTCATGATTCATGATTTAATTCATGATTCATGATTTGATTCATGATTCATGATTCAATTCATGATTCATGATTCATGATTTATGATTCAATTCATGATTTATTTCATGATTCATGATTCAATTCATGATTCATGATTCAATTCATGATTCGTGATTCATGATTCATGATTCAATTCATGTTTCATGATTCGATTCATGATTCATGATTCGATTCATGATTCATGATTCATGATTCAATTCATGATTCATGATTCGATTCATGATTCATGATTCATGATTCAATTCATGATTCATGATTCATGATTCATGCTTCAATTCATGATTCATGATTCATGATTCAATTCATGATTCATGATTCATGATTCAATTCATGATTCATTTCATGATTCAATTCATGATTCATGATTCAATTCATGATTCATGATTCAATTCATGATTCAATTTATGATTCATGTCTCAATTCATGATTCAATTCATGATTCATGATTCATAATTCAATTCATGATTCAATTCATGATTCATGATTCAATTCATGATTCATCATTTGATTCATTATTCATGATTCATGATGCAATTCATGATTCATGATTTAATTCATGATTCATTAATCAATTCATGATTCATGATGCAATTCATGATTCATGATGCAATTCATGATTCATGATTCAATTCATGATTCATGATTCATGATTCAATTCATGATTCATGATTCGATTCATGATTCATGATTCATGATTCATGATTTGATTCATGATTCATGATTTGATTCATGATTCATGATTCATGATTCAATTCATGATTCATGATTCAATTCATGATTCATGATTCATGATTTAATTCATGATTCATGATTCGATTCATGATTCATGATTCAATTCATGATTCATGATTCATGATTCAATTCATGATTCAATTCATGATTCATGATTCAATTCATGATTCATGATTTAATTCATGATTCATCATTTGATTCATTATTCATGATTCATGATTTATGATTCGATTAATGATTCATGATTCAAGATTCATGATTTAATTCATGATTCATGATTCAATTGATGATTCATGATTCAATTCATGATTCATGATTCATGATTCATGATTCAATTCATGTTACATGATTTAATTTATGATTCATGATTCATGATTCAATTCATGATTTGTGATTCAATTCATGATTCATTTCATGATTCATTTCATGATCCATGATTCAATTCATGATTCAATTTATGATTCATGATTCAATTCATGATTCCTGATTCAAATCATGATTCATGATTCAATTCATAATTTATGATTTATGATTCAATCCATGATTCAAATTATGATTAATGATTCAATTCATGATTCATGATTCAATTTTATGATTCATGATTCAATTCATGAAACATGCTTCGATTCATGATTAATGATTAATGATTTATGATTCGATTCATGATTCATGATTCAATTCATAATTCATGATTCATGATTCAATTCATGATTCATGTTTCGATTCATGATTCATGATTTAATTCATGATTCATGATTTTATGATTCAATTCATTATTCATGATTCTATTCATGATTCATGTTTCAATTCATGATTCATGATTTATGATTCAATTCATGATTCATGATTCAATTCATGATTCATGATTCGATTCATGATTCATGATTCAATTCATGATTCATGATTCATGATTTAATTCATGATTCATGATTTGATTCATGATTCATGATTCAATTCATGATTCATGATTCATGATTCAATTCATGATTTATTTCATGATTTATGATTCAATTCATGATTCATGATTCAATTCATGATTCATTTCATGATACATGATTCATTTCATGAATTATGATTCAATTCATGATTCATGATTCAATTCATGATTCATGATGCATGATTGGATTCATGATTCATGATTCATGATTCGATTCATGATTCATGATTCGATTCATGATTAATGATTCAATTCAGGATTCATGATTCATGATTCAATTCATGATTCATGATTCGATTCATGATTCATGATTCATGATTCGATTCATGATTCATGATTCGATTCATGATTCATGATTCGATTCATGATTCATGATTCATAATTTATGATTCAATTAATGATTCATGATTCATGATTTTTGATGCAATTCATGATTCATGATTCAATACATGATTCATGATTCGATTCATGATTCACGATTCATGATTCGATTCATGATTCATGATTCAATTCATGATTCATGATTCATGATTTAATTCATGATTCATGATCTGATTCATGATTCATGATTCAATTCATGATTCATGATTCATGATTTAATTCATGATTCATGATTTAATTCATGATTCATGATTCAATACATTATTTATGATTCATGATTCGATTCATGATTCATGATTCATGATTCATGATTCGATTCATGATTCATGATTCGATTCATGATTAATGATTCAATTCAGGATTCATGATTCATGATTCAATTCATGATTCATGATTCGATTCATGATTCATGATTCATGATTCGATTCATGATTCATGATTCGATTCATGATTCATGATTCGATTCATGATTCATGATTCATAATTTATGATTCAATTAATGATTCATGATTCATGATTTTTGATTCAATTCATGATTCATGATTCAATACATGATTCATGATTCGATTCATGATTCACGATTCATGATTCGATTCATGATTCATGATTCAATTCATGATTCATGATTCATGATTTAATTCATGATTCATGATCTGATTCATGATTCATGATTCAATTCATGATTCATGATTCATGATTTAATTCATGATTCATGATTTAATTCATGATTCATGATTCAATACATTATTTATGATTCATGATTCGATTCATGATTCATGATTCATGATTAATGATGCAATTCATGATTCATGATTCATGTTTAGATTAATGATTCATGATTCATGATTCGATTCATAATTAATGATTCGATTCATGATTCATGATTCATGATTCGAATCATGATTCATGATTGGATTCATGATTCATGATTCATGATTGGATTCATGATTCATGATTCATGATTCGATTCATGATTCATGATTCATGATTCGATTCATGATTCATGATTCGATTCATGATTCATGATTCGATTCATGATTCATGATTCATGATGTGATTCATGATTCATGATTCGATTCATGATTCATGATTCGATTCATGATTCATGATTCATAATTCATGATTCGATTAATGATTCATGATTCATGATTCATGATTCAATTCATGATTCAATTCATGATTTATGATTTGATTCATGATTCATGATTCATGATTCGATTTATGATTCATGATTCATGTTTCAATTCATGATTCATGTTTCAATTCATGATTCATAATTCAATTCATGATTCATGATTCGATTCATGATTCATGATTCATGATTCATGATTCGATTCATGATTCATGATTCAATTCATGATTCATGATTCGATTCATGATTCATGTTTCAATTCATGATTCATGATTTATGATTCAATTCATGATTCAATTCATGATTTATGATTCGATTTTATGATTCATGATTCAATTCATGAAACATGCTTCGATTCATGATTAATGATTAATGATTTATGATTCGATTCATGATTCATGATTCAATTCATAATTCATGATTCATGATTCAATTCATGATTCATGTTTCGATTCATGATTCATGATTTAATTCATGATTCATGATTTTATGATTCAATTCATTATTCATGATTCGATTCATGATTCATGTTTCAATTCATGATTTATGATTCAATTCATGATTCATAATTCAATTCATG
This sequence comes from Mixophyes fleayi, assembly GCF_038048845.1. Lineage (NCBI taxonomy): Eukaryota > Metazoa > Chordata > Amphibia > Anura > Limnodynastidae > Mixophyes > Mixophyes fleayi. The sequence continues at coordinate 14,405 of NW_027447492.1, read as the reverse complement.
ATTCATGATTCGATTCATGATTCATGATTCAATTCATGATTCATGATTCATGATTTAATTCATGATTCATGATTTGATTCATGATTCATGATTCAATTCATGATTCATGATTCATGATTTATGATTCAATTCATGATTTATTTCATGATTCATGATTCAATTCATGATTCATGATTCAATTCATGATTCATGATTCATGATTCAATTCATGTTTCATGATTCGATTCATGATTCATGATTCGATTAATGATTCATGATTCATGATTCAATTCATGATTCATGATTCGATTCATGATTCATGATTCAATTCATGATTCATGATTCGATTCATGATTCATGATTCAATTCATGATTCATGATTCATGATTCAATTCATGATTCATGATTCATGATTCAATTCATGATTCATGATTCATGATTCAATTCATGATTCATGATTCATGATTCAATTCATGATTCATTTCATGATTCAATTCATGATTCATGATTCAATTCATGATTCAATTTATGATTCATGTCTCAATTCATGATTCAATTCATGATTCATTTCATGATTTATGATTCGATTCATGATTCATGATTCATGATTCAATTCATGATTCATGATTCATGATTCAATTCATGATTCATGATTCATGATTCAATTCATGATTCATGATTTAATTCATGATTCATGATTCATTATTCAATTCATTATTCATGATTCGATTCATGATTCATGATTCAATTCATGATTCATGATTCATGATTTATGATTATATTCATGATTCATGATTCAATTCATGATTCATGATTCATGATTCAATTCATGATTCATGATTTAATTCATGATTCATGATTCATGATTTAATTCATGATTCATGATTTTTGATTCAATTCATGATTCATGATTCAATACATGATTCATGATTCGATTCATGATTCACGATTCATGATTCGATTCATGATTCATGATTCAATTCTTGATTCATGATTCATGATTTAATTCATGATTCATGATCTGATTCATGATTCATGATTCAATTCATGATTCATGATTCATGATTTAATTCATGATTCATGATTTAATTCATGATTCATGATTCAATACATTATTTATGATTCATGATTCGATTCATGATTCATGATTCATGATTAATGATGCAATTCATGATTCATGATTCATGTTTAGATTAATGATTCATGATTCATGATTCGATTCATAATTCATGATTCGATTCATCATTCATGATTCATGATTCGATTCATGATTCATGATTCATGATTCGAATCATGATTCATGATTGGATTCATGATTCATGATTCATAATTCATGATTCATAATTCATGATTCGATTAATGATTCATGATTCATGATTCATTTCATGATTCATGATTCAATTCATGATTCATGATTCATGATTGGATTCATGATTCATGATTCATGATTCGATTCATGATTCATGATTCATGATTCGATTCATGATTCATGATTCGATTCATGATTCATGATTCGATTCATGATTCATGATTCATGATGTGATTCATGATTCATGATTCATGATTTAATTCATGATTCATGATTTGATTCATGATTCATGATTCAATTCATGATTCATGATTCATGATTCAATTCATGATTTATTTCATGATTTATGATTCAATTCATGATTCATGATTCAATTCATGATTCATTTCATGATACATGATTCATTTCATGAATTATGATTCAATTCATGATTCATGATTCAATTCATGATTCATGATGCATGATTGGATTCATGATTCATGATTCATGATTCGATTCATGATTCATGATTCGATTCATGATTAATGATTCAATTCAGGATTCATGATTCATGATTCAATTCATGATTCATGATTCGATTCATGATTCATGATTCATGATTCGATTCATGATTCATGATTCGATTCATGATTCATGATTCGATTCATGATTCATGATTCATAATTTATGATTCAATTAATGATTCATGATTCATGATTTTTGATGCAATTCATGATTCATGATTCAATACATGATTCATGATTCGATTCATGATTCACGATTCATGATTCGATTCATGATTCATGATTCAATTCATGATTCATGATTCATGATTTAATTCATGATTCATGATCTGATTCATGATTCATGATTCAATTCATGATTCATGATTCATGATTTAATTCATGATTCATGATTTAATTCATGATTCATGATTCAATACATTATTTATGATTCATGATTCGATTCATGATTCATGATTCATGATTCATGATTCGATTCATGATTCATGATTCGATTCATGATTAATGATTCAATTCAGGATTCATGATTCATGATTCAATTCATGATTCATGATTCGATTCATGATTCATGATTCATGATTCGATTCATGATTCATGATTCGATTCATGATTCATGATTCGATTCATGATTCATGATTCATAATTTATGATTCAATTAATGATTCATGATTCATGATTTTTGATTCAATTCATGATTCATGATTCAATACATGATTCATGATTCGATTCATGATTCACGATTCATGATTCGATTCATGATTCATGATTCAATTCATGATTCATGATTCATGATTTAATTCATGATTCATGATCTGATTCATGATTCATGATTCAATTCATGATTCATGATTCATGATTTAATTCATGATTCATGATTTAATTCATGATTCATGATTCAATACATTATTTATGATTCATGATTCGATTCATGATTCATGATTCATGATTAATGATGCAATTCATGATTCATGATTCATGTTTAGATTAATGATTCATGATTCATGATTCGATTCATAATTAATGATTCGATTCATGATTCATGATTCATGATTCGAATCATGATTCATGATTGGATTCATGATTCATGATTCATGATTGGATTCATGATTCATGATTCATGATTCGATTCATGATTCATGATTCATGATTCGATTCATGATTCATGATTCGATTCATGATTCATGATTCGATTCATGATTCATGATTCATGATGTGATTCATGATTCATGATTCGATTCATGATTCATGATTCGATTCATGATTCATGATTCATAATTCATGATTCGATTAATGATTCATGATTCATGATTCATGATTCAATTCATGATTCAATTCATGATTTATGATTTGATTCATGATTCATGATTCATGATTCGATTTATGATTCATGATTCATGTTTCAATTCATGATTCATGTTTCAATTCATGATTCATAATTCAATTCATGATTCATGATTCGATTCATGATTCATGATTCATGATTCATGATTCGATTCATGATTCATGATTCAATTCATGATTCATGATTCGATTCATGATTCATGTTTCAATTCATGATTCATGATTTATGATTCAATTCATGATTCAATTCATGATTTATGATTCGATTTTATGATTCATGATTCAATTCATGAAACATGCTTCGATTCATGATTAATGATTAATGATTTATGATTCGATTCATGATTCATGATTCAATTCATAATTCATGATTCATGATTCAATTCATGATTCATGTTTCGATTCATGATTCATGATTTAATTCATGATTCATGATTTTATGATTCAATTCATTATTCATGATTCGATTCATGATTCATGTTTCAATTCATGATTTATGATTCAATTCATGATTCATAATTCAATTCATGATTCATGATTCGATTCATGATTCATGATTCAATTCATGATTCATGATTCATGATTTAATTCATGATTCATGATTTGATTCATGATTCATGATTCAATTCATGATTCATGATTCATGATTTATGATTCAATTCATGATTTATTTCATGATTCATGATTCAATTCATGATTCATGATTCAATTCATGATTCATGATTCATGATTCAATTCATGTTTCATGATTCGATTCATGATTCATGATTCGATTAATGATTCATGATTCATGATTCAATTCATGATTCATGATTCGATTCATGATTCATGATTCAATTCATGATTCATGATTCGATTCATGATTCATGATTCAATTCATGATTCATGATTCATGATTCAATTCATGATTCATGATTCATGATTCAATTCATGATTCATGATTCATGATTCAATTCATGATTCATGATTCATGATTCAATTCATGATTCATTTCATGATTCAATTCATGATTCATGATTCAATTCATGATTCAATTTATGATTCATGTCTCAATTCATGATTCAATTCATGATTCATTTCATGATTTATGATTCGATTCATGATTCATGATTCATGATTCAATTCATGATTCATGATTCATGATTCAATTCATGATTCATGATTCATGATTCAATTCATGATTCATGATTTAATTCATGATTCATGATTCATTATTCAATTCATTATTCATGATTCGATTCATGATTCATGATTCAATTCATGATTCATGATTCATGATTTATGATTATATTCATGATTCATGATTCAATTCATGATTCATGATTCATGATTCAATTCATGATTCATGATTTAATTCATGATTCATGATTCATGATTTAATTCATGATTCATGATTTTTGATTCAATTCATGATTCATGATTCAATACATGATTCATGATTCGATTCATGATTCACGATTCATGATTCGATTCATGATTCATGATTCAATTCTTGATTCATGATTCATGATTTAATTCATGATTCATGATCTGATTCATGATTCATGATTCAATTCATGATTCATGATTCATGATTTAATTCATGATTCATGATTTAATTCATGATTCATGATTCAATACATTATTTATGATTCATGATTCGATTCATGATTCATGATTCATGATTAATGATGCAATTCATGATTCATGATTCATGTTTAGATTAATGATTCATGATTCATGATTCGATTCATAATTCATGATTCGATTCATCATTCATGATTCATGATTCGATTCATGATTCATGATTCATGATTCGAATCATGATTCATGATTGGATTCATGATTCATGATTCATAATTCATGATTCATAATTCATGATTCGATTAATGATTCATGATTCATGATTCATTTCATGATTCATGATTCAATTCATGATTCATGATTCATGATTGGATTCATGATTCATGATTCATGATTCGATTCATGATTCATGATTCATGATTCGATTCATGATTCATGATTCGATTCATGATTCATGATTCGATTCATGATTCATGATTCATGATGTGATTCATGATTCATGATTCGATTCATGATTCATGATTCATAATTCATGATTCGATTAATGATTCATGATTCATGATTCATGATTCAATTCATGATTCAATTCATGATTTATGATTTGATTCATGATTCATGATTCATGATTCGATTTATGATTCATGATTCATGTTTCAATTCATGATTCATGTTTCAATTCATGATTCATAATTCAATTCATGATTCATGATTCGATTCATGATTCATGATTCATGATTCATGATTCGATTCATGATTCATGATTCAATTCATGATTCATGATTCGATTCATGATTCATGTTTCAATTCATGATTCATGATTTATGATTCAATTCATGATTCAATTCATGATTTATGATTCGATTTTATGATTCATGATTCAATTCATGAAACATGCTTCGATTCATGATTAATGATTAATGATTTATGATTCGATTCATGATTCATGATTCAATTCATAATTCATGATTCATGATTCAATTCATGATTCATGTTTCGATTCATGATTCATGATTTAATTCATGATTCATGATTTTATGATTCAATTCATTATTCATGATTCGATTCATGATTCATGTTTCAATTCATGATTTATGATTCAATTCATGATTCATAATTCAATTCATGATTCATGATTCGATTCATGATTCATGATTCAATTCATGATTCATGATTCATGATTTAATTCATGATTCATGATTTGATTCATGATTCATGATTCAATTCATGATTCATGATTCATGATTTATGATTCAATTCATGATTTATTTCATGATTCATGATTCAATTCATGATTCATGATTCATGATTCATGATTCAATTCATGTTTCATGATTCGATTCATGATTCATGATTCAATTCATGATTCATGATTCGATTCATGATTCATGATTCAATTCATGATTCATGATTCGATTCATGATTCATGATTCAATTCATGATTCATGATTCATGATTCAATTCATGATTCATGATTCATGATTCAATTCATGATTCATGATTCATGATTCAATTCATGATTCATTTCATGATTCAATTCATGATTCATGATTCAATTCATGATTCAATTTATGATTCATGTCTCAATTCATGATTCAATTCATGATTCATTTCATGATTTATGATTCGATTCATGATTCATGATTCATGATTCAATTCATGATTCATGATTCATGATTCATGATTCAATTCATGATTCATGATTCATGATTCAATTCATGATTCATGATTTAATTCATGATTCATGATTCATTATTCAATTCATTATTCATGATTCGATTCATGATTCATGATTCAATTCATGATTCATGATTCATGATTTATGATTATATTCATGATTCATGATTCAATTCATGATTCATGATTCATGATTCAATTCATGATTCATGATTCAATTCATGATTCATGATTCAATTCATGATTCAATTTATGATTCATAATTCAATTCATGATTAAATTCATGATTCATTTCATGATTTATGATTCAATTCATGATTCATTTCATGATTCATGATTCATTTCATGATTCATGATTTAATTCATGATTCATGATTCATGATTCAATTCATGATTCATGATTCAATTCATGATTCATGATGCAATTCATGATTCATGATTCAATTCATGATTCATTAATCAATTCATGATTCATGATGCAATTCATAAATCATGATTCAATTCATGATTCATGATTCATGATTCAATTCATGATTCATGATTCGATTCATGATTCATGATTCATGATTCATGATTCGATTCATGATTCATGATTCATGATTCATGATTTCATTCATGATTCATGATTTGATTCATGATTCATGATTCAATTCATGATTCATGATTCAATTCATGATTCATGATTCATGATTTAATTCATGATTCATGATTCGATTCATGATTCATGATTCAATTCATGATTCATGATTCATGATTCAATTCATGATTCAATTCATGATTCATGATTCAATTCATGATTCATGATTCAATTCATGATTCATCATTTGATTCATTATTCATGATTCATGATGCAATTCATGATTCATGATTCAATTCATGATTCATTAATCAATTCATGATTCATGATGCGATTCATGATGCAATTCATGATTCATGATTCAATTCATGATTCATGATTCAATTCATGATTCATGATTCATGATTCAATTCATGATTCATGATTCGATTCATGATTCATGATTCATGATTTGATTCATGATTCATGATTCGATTCATGATTCATGATTCAATTCATGATTTATGATTCAATTCATGATTCATAATTCAATTCATGATTCATGATTCGATTCATGATTCATGATTCAATTCATGATTCATGATTCATGATTTAATTCATGATTCATGATTTGATTCATGATTCATGATTCAATTCATGATTCATGATTCATGATTTATGATTCAATTCATGATTTATTTCATGATTCATGATTCAATTCATGATTCATGATTCAATTCATGATTCATGATTCATGATTCATGATTCAATTCATGTTTCATGATTCGATTCATGATTCATGATTCGATTCATGATTCATGATTCATGATTCAATTCATGATTCATGATTCGATTCATGATTCATGATTCAATTCATGATTCATGATTCGATTCATGATTCATGATTCAATTCATGATTCATGATTCATGATTCAATTCATGATTCATGATTCATGATTCAATTCATGATTCATGATTCATGATTCAATTCATGATTCATGATTCATGATTCAATTCATGATTCATTTCATGATTCAATTCATGATTCATGATTCAATTCATGATTCAATTTATGATTCATGTCTCAATTCATGATTCAATTCATGATTCATTTCATGATTTATGATTCGATTCATGATTCATGATTCATGATTCAATTCATGATTCATGATTCATGATTCATGATTCAATTCATGATTCATGATTCATGATTCAATTCATGATTCATGATTAATTCATGATTCATGATTCATTATTCAATTCATTATTCATGATTCGATTCATGATTCATGATTCAATTCATGATTCATGATTCATGATTTATGATTATATTCATGATTCATGATTCAATTCATGATTCATGATTCATGATTCAATTCATGATTCATGATTCAATTCATGATTCATGATTCAATTCATGATTCAATTTATGATTCATAATTCAATTCATGATTCAATTCATGATTCATTCATGATTTATGATTCAATTCATGATTCATTTCAGGATTCATGATTCATTTCATGATTCATGATTTAATTCATGATTCATGATTCATGATTCAATTCATGATTCATGATTCAATTCATGATTCATGATTCAATTCATGATTCATGATGCAATTCATGATTCATGATTCAATTCATGATTCATTAATCAATACATGATTCATGATGCAATTCATAAATCATGATTCAATTCATGATTCATGATTCAATTCATGATTCATGATTCGATTCATGATTCATGATTCATGATTCATGATTTCATTCATGATTCATGATTTGATTCATGATTCATGATTCAATTCATGATTCATGATTCATGATTTAATTCATGATTCATGATTCGATTCATGATTCATGATTCAATTCATGATTCATGATTCATGATTCAATTCATGATTCAATTCATGATTCATGATTCAATTCATGATTCATCATTTGATTCATTATTCATGATTCATGATGCAATTCATGATTCATGATTCAATTCATGATTCATTAATCAATTCATGATTCATGATGCAATTCATGATTCATGATGCAATTCATGATTCATGATTCAATTCATGATTCATGATTCAATTCATGATTCATGATTCATGATTCAATTCATGATTCATGATTCGATTCATGATTCATGATTCATGATTTGATTCATGATTCATGATTTGATTCATGATTCGATTCATGATTCATGATTCAATTCATGATTCATGATTCATGATTTAATTCATGATTCATGATTCGATTCATGATTCATGATTCAATTCATGATTCATGATTCAATTCATGATTCATGATTCAAATCATGATTCATGATTCAATTCATGATTCATCATTTGATTCATTATTCATGATTAATGATTCATGATTCGATTAATGATTCATGATTCAAGATTCATGATTTAATTCATGATTCATGATTCAATTCATGATTCATTTCATGATTCAATTCATGATCCATGATTCAATTCATGATTCAATTTATGATTCATGATTTAATTCATGATTCAATTCATGATTCATTTCATGATTCATGATTCAATTCATGATTCATGATTCAATTCATGATTCATGATTCAATTCATAATTCATGATTCATGATTCAATTCATGATTCATGATGCAATTCATGATTCATGACTCAATTCATGATTCATTAATCAATTCATGATTCAATTCATGATTCATTTCATGATTTATGATTCAATTCATGATTCATTTCATGATTCATGATTCAATTCAAGATTCATGATTTAATTCATGATTCATGCTTTATGATTCAATCATGATTCATTTCATGATTCATGATTCAATTCATGATTCATGATTTAATTCATGATTCATGATTCATGATTTAATTCATGATTCATGATTCATGATTCAATTCATGATTCATGATTCAATTCATGATTCATTATTCATGATTCAATTCATGATTCAATTCATGATTCATGATTCAAATCATGATTCATGATTTAATTCATGATTCATGATTCATTATTTAATTCATGATTCATGATTCCATTCATGATTCATGATTCATGATTCAATTCATGATTCATGATTCGATTCATAATTCATGATTCAATTCATAATTCATGATTCATGATTCAATTCATGATTCATGATTCATGATTCGATTCATGATTCATGATTCAATTCATGATTTATGATTTATGATTCAATTCATGATTCATGATTCATGATTCGATTCATGATTCATGATTCAATTCATGATTCATGATTCATTATTTAATTCATGATTCAAGTTTCATGATTCATGATTCAATTCATGAATTATGCTTCATGATTCATGATTCAATTCATGATTCATGATTCAATTCATGATTCATGATTTGATTCATGATTTATGATTCATGATTCATGATTCGATTCATGATTCATGATTCATGATTCGATTCATGATTCATGATTCAATTCATGATTCATGATTCGATTCATGATTCCTGATTCAATTCATGATTCCTGATTTATGATTCATGATTCGATTTATGATTCATGATTCAATTCATGATTTATGATTCATGATTTGATTCATGATTCATGATTCAATTCATGACTCATGATTTATGATTCAATTCATGATTCATGATTCAATTCATGATTCATGATTTATGATTCAATTCATGATTCAATTCATGATTCATGATTCATTATTTAATTCATTATTCATGATTCGATTAATGATTTATGATTCAATTCATGATTCATGATTCATGATTCGATTCATGATTCATGATTCATGATTCAATTCATGATTCATGATTCGATTTATGATTCATGTTTCAATTCATGATTCATGATTTATGATTCAATTCATGATTCAATTCATGATTCATGATTCGATTCATGATTCATGATTCATGATTCAATTCATGATTCATGATTCGATTCATGATTCATGTTTCAATTCATGATTCATGATTTATGATTCAATTCATGATTCGATTCATGATTCATGTTTCAATTCATGATTCATGATTTATGATTCAATTCATGATTCAATTCATGATTCATGATTCGATTCATGATGCATGATTCATGATTCATGATTCAATTCATGATTCATGATTCGATTCATGATTTATGATTCAATCCATGATTCAAATTATGATTAATGATTCAATTCATGATTCATGATTCATGATTTAATTCATGATTCGATTTTATGATTCATGATTCAATTCATGAAACATGGTTTAATTCATGATTCATGATTAGATTTTATGATTCATGATTCAATTCATGAAACATGATTTGATTCATGATTAATGATTTATGATTTGATTCATTATTCATAAATTCAATTCATAATTCATGATTCATGATTCAATTCATGATTCATGTTTCGATTCATGATTCATGATTTAATTCATGATTCATGATTCATGACTCAATTCATTATTCATGATTCGATTCATGATTCATGTTTCAATTCATTATTCATGATTTATGATTCAATTCATGATTCAATTCACGATTCATGATTCAATTCATGATTCATGATTCGATTCATGATTCAATTCATGATTCATGATTCATGATTTAATTCATGATTCATGATTTGATTCATGATTCATGATTCAATTCATGATTCATGATTCATGATTTATGATTCAATTCATGATTTATTTCATGATTCATGATTCAATTCATGATTCATTATTCAATTCATGATTCATTTCATGATTCATGATTCATTTCATGATTCATGATTCAATTCATGATTCATGTTTCATGATTGGATTCATGATTCATGATTCATGATTCGATTCATGATTCATGATTCATGATTCGATTCATGATTCATGATTCGATTCATGATTCATGATTCATGATGTGATTCATGATTCATGATTCGATTCATGATTCATGATTCATAATTCATGATTCGATTAATGATTCATGATTCATGATTCATGATTCAATTCATGATTCATGATTCAATTCATGATTCATGATGTGATTCATGATTCATGATTCGATTCATGATTCATGATTCATAATTCATGTTTCAATTCATGATTCATGTTTCAATTCATGATTCATGATTCAATTCATGATTCATGATTCGATTCATGATTCATGATTCAATTCATGATTAATGATTCGGTTCATGATTCATGTTTCAATTCATGATTCATGATTTATGATTCAATTCATGATTCAATTCATGATTCATGATTACATTCATGATTCATGTTTCAATTCATGATTCATGATTTATGATTCAATTCATGATTCAATTCATGTGTCATGATTCAATTCATGATTCATGATTCAATTCATGATTCATGATTCAATTCATGATTCATGATTCGAATTATGATTCATGATTCAATTCATGATTCATGATTCTTGATTCATGATTCAATTCATGATTCATGATTCGATTCATGATTCATGATTCATGATTCGATTCATGATTCATCATTCATGATTCGATTCATGATTCAATTCATGATTCAATTCATAATTCATGATTCATGATTCAATTCATGATTCATGTTTCGATTCATGATTCATGATTTAATTCATGATTCATGATTTATAATTCATGATTCATGATTCATTTCATGATTCATAGTTCATGATTCATGGTTCAATTCATGATTCATGATTCATGATTCAATTCATGATTTATGATTCAATTCATGATTCATGATTCATGATTCAATTCATGATTCAATTCATGATTCATCATTCATGATTCATGATTCAATTCATGATTCATGATTCATGATTCATTTCATGATTCAATTCATGATTCATGATTCATGATTCATGATTCAATTCATAATTCAATTCATGATTCATAATTCATGATTCATGATTTAATTCATGATTCATAATTCATGATTCATGATTCAATTCATGATTTATGATTCCTGATTCATGATTCAATTCATGATTCATGATTCAAGATTCAATTCATAATTCATAATTCATGATTCATGATTCAATTCATGATTCATAGTTCATGATTCATGGTTCAATTCATGATTCATGATTCATGATTCATGATTCATGATTCAATTCATGATTTATGATTCAATTCATGATTCATGATTCATGATTCAATTCATGATTCAATTCATGATTCATCATCATGATTCATGATTCAATTCATGATTCATGATTCAATTCATGATTCATGATTCATGATTCATGATTCAATTCATGATTCATGATTCGATTCATGATTCATGATTCATGATTCATGATTCAATTCATGATTCATGATTCAATTCATGATTCATGATTCATGATTCAATTCATGATTCATAATTCATGATTCATGATTCAATTCATGATTCATGATTCAATTCATGATTCATAATTCATGATTCATGATTCAATTCATGATTCATAATTCATGATTCATGATTCAATTCATGATTCATGATTCATGATTCATGATTCAATTCATGATTCATGATTCAATTCATGATTCATGATTCATGATTCAATTCATGATTCATGATTCAATTCATGATTCATGATTCAATTCAAGATTTATGATTCATTATTCAATTCATGATTCATAATTCATGATTCATGATTCAATTCATGATTCATGATTCATGATTCAATTCATGATTCATAATTCATGATTCATGATTCAATTCATGATTCATTTCATGATTTATGATTCATTATTCAATTCATGATTTATAATTCATGATTCATGATTCAATTCATGAATCATGATTCAATTCATGATTCATGATTCATGATTCAATTCATGATTCATGATTCATGATTTAATTCATGATTTATAATTCATGATTCATGATTCAATTCATGATTCATGATTCATGATTCATGATTCAATTCATGATTCATGATTCAATTCATGATTCATGATTTATAATTCATGATTCATGATTCAATTCATGATTCATGATTCAATTCATGATTCATGATTCATGATTCAATTCATGATTCATGATTCAATTCATGATTCATGATTCATGATTCAATTCATGATTCATGATTCAATTCATGATTCATGATTCATGATTAAATTCATGATTCATAATTCATGATTCATGATTCAATTCATGATTCATGATTCATGATTCATGATTCAATTCATGATTCATGATTCAATTCGTGATTCATGATTCAATTCATGATTCATTATTCATGATTCAATTCATGATTCATGATGCAATTCATGATTCATGATTCAAATCATGATTCATTAATCAATTCATGATTCATGATTCAATTTATGATTCATGATTCAATTCATGATTCATGATTCATGATTCAATTCATGATTCATGATTCAATTCATGATTCATGATTCATGATTCAATTCATGATTCATGATTCATGATTCGATTCATGATTCATGATTCATGATTCATGATTTGATTCATGATTTATGATTTGATTCATGATTCATTATTCAATTCATGATTCATGATTCAATTCATGATTCATGA
>NW_027447491.1:0-30344 GCF_038048845.1 Mixophyes fleayi | reverse complement strand
TATTCAATTCATGATTCATGATTCATGATTCGATTCATGATTCATGATTTAATTCATGATTCATGATTCGATTCATGATTCATGATTCAATTCATGATTCATGATTCATGATTCAATTCATGATTCATGATTCGATTCATGATTCATGATTCATGATTCGATTTATGATTCATGATTCATGATTTAATTTATAATTCATGATTCAATTCATGATTCAATTCATGAATCATGATTCATGATTCAATTCATGATTCATGATTCATGATTCATGATTCAATTCATGATTCATGATTCATGATTCATGATTCTTGATTCATGATTCAATTCATGATTCATGATTCATGATTCAATTCATGATTCATGATTCATGATATATGATTCATGATTCAATTCATGATTCATGATTCATGATTCAATTCATGATTCATGATTCATGATTCATGATACGATTCATGATTCTTGATTCATGATTCAATTCATGATTCATGATTCATGATTCGATTCATGATTCATGATTCGATTCATTATTTTTGATTCATGATTCATGATTCGATTCATGATTCATGATTCAATTCATGATTCATGATTCATGATTCATGATTCATGATTCAATTCATGATTCAATTCATGATTCATGATTCGATTCATGATTCATGATTCATCATTCAATTCATGATTCATGATTCATGATTCATGATTCATGATTCAATTCATGATTCATGATTCAAGATTCATGATTCATGATTCAATTCATGATTCATGATTCATGATTTAATTCATGATTCATGATTCAATTCATGATTCATGATTCATGATTCAATTCATGATTCATGATTCAAGATTCATGATTCATGATTCATGATTCGATTCATGATTCATGATTCATTATTCAATTCATGATTCATGATTCATGATTCAATTCATGATTCAAGATTCATGATTCGATTTATGATTGATGATACAATTCATGATTCATGATTCATGATTCAATTCATGTTTCACTTCATGATTCATGATTCATGGTTCAATTTATGATTCATGATTCATGATTCATGATTCAATTCATGATTCACTTTATGATTCAGGATTTAATTCACGATTCATGATTCATGATTCAATTAATGATTCATGATTCATGATTCAATTCATGATTTATGATTCATGATTCATGATTCTTGATTCATGATTCAATTCATGATTCATGATTCATGATTCAGGATTTAATTCATGATTCATGATTCATGATTCAATTCATGATTCATGATTCATGATTCATGATTCATGATTCAATTCATGATTCATGATTCATGATTCATGATTCATGATTCAATTCATGATTCATGATTCATTATTCAATTCATGATTCATGATTCATGATTCATGATTCATGATACGATTCATGACTCTTGATTCATGATTCAATTCATGATTCATGATTCATGATTCGATTCATGATTCATAATTCGATTCATGATTCTTGATTCATGATTCATGATTCGATTCATGATTCATGATTCAATTCATGATTCAATTCATGATTCATGATTCGATTCATGATTCATGATTCAATTCATGATTCATGATTCATGATTCATGATTCAATTCATGATTCATGATTCAAGATTCATGATTCATGATTGAATTCATGATTCATGATTCATGATTTAATTCATGATTCATGATTCGATTCATGATTCATGATTCATTATTCAATTCATGATTCATGATTCATGATTCAATTCATGATTCAAAATTCATGATTCGATTCATGATTGATGATACAATTCATGATTCATGATTTATGATTCGATTCATGATTCAATTCATGATTCATGATTCAATTCATGATTCATGATTCAATTCATGATTCATGATTCATGATTCATGATTCAATTCATGATTCATGATTCATGATTCGATTCATGATTCATGATTCAATTCATGATTTATGATTCATGATTCAATTCATGATTCATGATTCATGATTCGATTCATGATTCATGATTCATGATTCGATTTATGATTCATGATTCATGATTCATGATTTAATTTATAATTCATGATTCAATTCATGATTCAATTCATGAATCATGATTCATGATTCAATTCATGTTTCACTTCATGATTCATGATTAATGGTTCAATTTATGATTCATGATTCATGATTCATGATTCAATTCATGATTCACTTTATGATTCAGGATTTAATTCATGATTCATGATTCAATTCATGATTCATGATTCATGATTCAATTCATGATTCATGATTCATGATTCATGATTCTTGATTCATGATTCAATTCATGATTCATGATTCATGATTCAATTCATGATTCATGATTCATGATTCATGATTCTTGATTCATGATTCAATTCATGATTCATGATTCAATTAATGATTCATGATTCATGATTCATGATTCATGATTCATGATTCATGATTCATGATTCAATTCATGATTCATGATTCATGATTCGATTCATGATTCATGATTTGATTAATGATTCTTGATTCATGATTTAAATTATGATTCATGATTCATGATTCATGATTCATGATTCAATTCATGATTCATGACTAATGATTCAATTCATAATTCATGATTCATGATTCATGATTCAATTCATGATTCATGATTCGATTCATGATTCATGATTCATGATTCGATTTAAGATTCATGATTCATGATTGAATTCATGATTCATGATTCATGATTCAATTCATGATTCATGATTCATGAATCATGATTCATGATTCGATTCATGATTCATGATTAATGATTCAATTCATATTTCATGATTCATGATTCGATTCATGATTCATGATTCGATTCATAATTCTTGATTCATGATTCATGCTTCGATTCATGATTCATGATTCAATTCATGATTCATGATTCATGATTCAATTCATGATTCAATTCATGATTCATGATTCAATTCATGATTTATGATTCAAGATTCATGATTCATGATTTATGATTCAAGATTCATGATTCATGATTCAATTCATAATTCATGATTCATGATTCAATTACTGATTCATGATTCATGATTCATGATTCATGATTCATGATTCGATTCATGATTCTTGACTCATGATTCATGATTCGATTCGTGATTCATGATTCATTATTCAATTCATGATTCATGATTCAATTCATGATTCAAGATTCATGATTCGATTCATGATTCATGATACAATTCATGATTCATGATTCATGATTCGATTCATTATTCAATTCATGATTCGATTCATGGTTCATGATTCAATTCATTATTCATGATTCATGATTCAATTTATGATTCATGATTCATGATTCAATTCTTGATTCATGATTCATAATTCAATTCATGATTCAATTTAAGATTCATAACTCATGATTCAATTCATGATTCATGATTCAATTCATGATTCATGATTCAATTTATGATTCATGATCCATGATTCAATTCATGATTCATGATTCGATTCATGATTCATGATTCGATTCATGATTCAATTCATGATTCATGATTGAATTCATGATTCATGATTCATGATTCATTATTCAATTCATGATTCATGATTCATGATTCAATTCATGATTCATGATTCATGATTCAATTCATGATTCATGATTCATGGTTCATGATTCATGATTCAATTCATGATTCAATTCATGATTCATGATTCAATTCATGATTCATGATTCATGATTCATTATTCATGATTAGATTCATGATTCATGATTCATGATTCATGATTCAATTCATGATTCAAGATTCATGATTCGATTCATGATTCATGATACAATTCATAATTCATGATTCATGATTCGATTCATGATTCAATTCATGATTCATGATTCGATTCATGGTTCATGATTCAATTCATTATTCATGATTCATGATTCAATTCATGATTCATGATTCATGATTCAATTCATGATTCAATTCATGATTCATGATTCAATTTATGATTCATGATTCTTGATTCATGATTCAATTCTTGATTCATGATTCATAATTCAATTCATGATTCAATTTAAGATTCATAACTCATGATTCAATTCATGATTCATGATTCATGATTCATGATTCATGATTCAATTTATGATTCATGATCCATGATTCAATTCATGATTCATGATTCGATTCATGATTCAATTCATGATTCATGATTCAATTCATGATTCATGATTCGATTCATAATTCTTGATTCATGATTCATGCTTCGATTCATGATTCATGATTCAATTCATGATTCATGATTCATGATTCAATTCATGATTCAATTCATGATTCATGATTCGATTCATGATTCATGATTCATGATTCAATTCATGATTTTTGATTCAAGATTCATGATTCATGATTCAATTCATGATTCATGATTCATGATTCATGATTCGATTCATGATTCATGATTCATGATTCATGATTCGATTCATGATTCTTGACTCATGATTCATGATTCGATTCATGATTCATGATTCATTATTGAATTCATGATTCATGATTCATGATTCAATTCATGATTCAAGATTCATGATTCGATTCATGATTCATGATACAATTCATGATTCATGATTCATGATTCGATTCATGATTCAATTCATGATTCATGATTCGATTCATGGTTCATGATTCAATTCATTATTCATGATTCATGATTCAATTCATGATTCATGATTCATGATTCATGATTCATGATTCAATTCATGATTCATGATTCATGATTCAATTCATGATTCAATTCATGATTCATGATTCAATTTATGATTCATGATTCTTGATTCATGATTCAATTCTTGATTCATGATTCATAATTCAATTCATGATTCAATTTAAGATTCATAACTCATGATTCAATTCATGATTCATGATTCATGATTCATGATTCATGATTCAATTTATGATTCATGATCCATGATTCAATTCATGATTCATGATTCGATTCATGATTCAATTCATGATTCATGATTCAATTCATGATTCATGATTCGATTCATAATTCTTGATTCATGATTCATGCTTCGATTCATGATTCATGATTCAATTCATGATTCATGATTCATGATTCAATTCATGATTCAATTCATGATTCATGATTCGATTCATGATTCATGATTCATGATTCAATTCATGATTCATGATTCAATTCATGATTTATGATTCAAGATTCATGATTCATGATTCAATTCATGATTCATGATTCATGATTCATGATTCGATTCATGATTCATGATTCATGATTCATGATTCATGATTCGATTCATGATTCTTGACTCATGATTCATGATTCGATTCATGATTCATGATTCATTATTCAATTCATGATTCATGATTCATGATTCAATTCATGATTCAAGATTCATGATTCGATTCATGATTCATGATACAATTCATGATTCATGATTCATGATTCGATTCATGATTCAATTCATGATTCATGATTCGATTCATGATTCATGATACAATTCATTATTCATAACTCATGATTCAATTCATGATTCATGATTCATAATTCATGATTCAATTCATGATTCATGATTCAATTTATGATTCATGATCCATGATTCAATTCATGATTCATGATTCGATTCATGATTCAATTCATGATTCATGATTCATGATTCAATTCATGATTCATGATTCATGATTCATGATTCAATTCATGCTTCATGATTCATGATTCAATTCATGATTCATGATTCATGATTCAATTCATGATTCATGATTCAATTTATGATTCATGATTCAAGATTCAATTCATGATTCATGATTCAATTCATGATTCATGATTCATGATTCATGATTCATGATTAGATTCATGATTCATGATTCATGATTAGATTCATGATTCATGATTCATGATTCATGATTCATGGTTCATGATTCATGATTCAATTCATGATTCATGATACAATTCATAATTCATGATTCATGATTCGATTCATGATTCAATTCATGATTTATGATTCGATTCATGGTTCATGATTCAATTCATGATTCATGATTCATGATTCAATTCATGATTCATGATTCATGATTCAATTCATGATTCAATTCATGATTCATGATTCATGATTCAATTTATGATTAATGATTCATGATTCAATTCTTGATTCATGATTCATAATTCAATTCATGATTCAATTCAAGATTCATGACTCATGATTCAATTCATGATTCATGATTCATGATTCATGATTCAATTCATGATTCATGATTCAATTTATGATTCATGATTCATGATTCAATTCATGATTCATGATTCGATTCATGAATTAATTCATGATTCATGATTCATGATTCAATTTATGATTCATGATTCATGATTCATGATTCAATTCATGATTCATGATTCAATTCATGATTCAATTCATGATTCATGATTCATGATTCATGATTCATGATTAGATTCATGATTCATGATTCATGATTCATGATTCAATTCATGATTCAAGATTCATGATTCGATTCATGATTCATGATTCAATTCATGATTCATGATTCAATTCATGATTCAATTCATGATTCATGATTCAATTTATGATTCATGATTCTTGATTCATGATTCAATTCTTGATTCATGATTCAAAATTCAATTCATGATTCAATTTAAGATTCATAACTCATGATTCAATTCATGATTCATGATTCAATTTATGATTCATGATCCATGATTCAATTCATGATTCATGATTCGATTCATGATTCAATTCATGATTCATGATTCAATTCATGATTCATGATTCGATTCATAATTCTTGATTCATGATTCATGCTTCGATTCATGATTCATGATTCAATTCATGATTCATGATTCATGATTCATGATTCAATTCATGATTCAATTCATGATTCATGATTCGATTCATGATTCATGATTCAATTCATGATTCATGATTCAATTCATGATTTATGATTCAAGATTCATGATTCATGATTCAATTCATGATTCATGATTCATAATTCAATTCATGATTCATGATTCATGATTCATGATTCATGATTCATGATTCGATTCATGATTCTTGACTCATGATTCATGATTCGATTCATGATTCATGATTCATTATTCAATTCATAATTCATGATTCATGATTCAATTCATGATTCAAGATTCATGATTCGATTCATGATTCATGATAAAATTCATGATTCATGATTCATGATTCAATTCATGATTCAATTCATGATTCATGATTCGATTCATGGTTCATGATTCAATTCATTATTCATGATTCATGATTCAATTCATGATTCATGATTCATGATTCATGATTCATGATTCAATTCATGATTCATGATTCATGATTCATGATTCAATTCATGATTCATGATTCAATTCATGATTCATGATTCATGATTCATGATTCATGATTCATGATTCAATTCATGATTCATGATTCATGATTCATGATTCAATTCATGATTCATGATTCAATTCTTGATTCATGATTCATAATTCAATTCATGATTCAATTTAAGATTCATAACTCATGATTCAATTCATGATTCATGATTCATGATTCATGATTCAATTCATGATTCATGTTTCAATTTATGATTCATGATCCATGATTCAATTCATGATTCATGATTCGATTCATGATTCAATTCATGATTCATGATTCATGATTCAATTCATGATTCATGATTCATGATTCATGATTCAATTCATGATTCATGATTCATGATTCAATTCATGATTCATGATTCAATTCATGATTCATGATTCATGGTTCATGATTCATGATTCAAGATTCAATTCATGAATTATGATTCAATTCATGATTCATGATTCATGATTCATGATTCATGATTAGATTCATGATTCATGATTCATGATTCATGATTCATGGTTCATGATTCATGATTCAATTCATGATTCATGATACAATTCATAATTCATGATTCATGATTCGATTCATGATTCAATTCATGATTTATGATTCGATTCATGGTTCATGATTCAATTCAAGATTCATGACTCATGATTCAATTCATGATTCATGATTCATGATTCATGATTCAATTCATGATTCATGATTCAATTTATGATTCATGATTTATGATTCAATTCATGATTCATGATTCGATTCATGATTCAATTCATGATTCATGATTCATGATTCAATTTATGATTCATGATTCATGATTCATGATTCAATTCATGATTCATGATTCATGATTCAATTCATGATTCAATTCATGATTCATGATTTAATTTATAATTCATGATTCAATTCATGATTCAATTTATGAATCATGATTCATGATTCAATTCATGATTCACTTCATGATTCATGATTCATGGTTCAATTTATGATTCATGATTCATGATTCATGATTCAATTCATAATTCAATTTATGATTCAGGATTTAATTCATGATTCATGATTCATGATTCATGATTCAATTCATGATTCATGATAAATGATTCAATTCATGATTCATGATTCATGATTCATGATTCAATTCATGATTCATGATTCATGATTCAATTCATGATTCATGATTCATGATTCATTATTCATGATTCATGATTCATGATTCATGATTCAATTCATGATTCATGATTCATGATTCAATTCATGATTCATGATTCATGATTCATGATTCGATTCATGATTCATGATTCATGATTCATGATTCGATTCATGATACATGACTCATGATTCATGATTTAATTCATGATTCCTGATTCGATTCATGATTCATTATTCGATTCATGATTCAATTCATGATTCATGATTCAATTCATAAATCATGATTCATGATTCATGATTCAATTCATGATTCATCATTCGATTCATGATTTTTTACTCATGATTCATGATTCGATTCATGATTCATGATTCATTATTCAATTCATGATTCATGATTCAATTCATGATTCAAGATTCATGATTCGATTCATGATTCATGATTCAATTCATGATTCAAGATTCATGATTCATGATTCGATTCATGATTCATGATTCATTATTCAATTCATGATTCATGATTCGATTCATGATTCAAGATTCATGATTCGATTCATGATTCATGATTCAATTCATGATTCTTGATTCATGATTCATGATTCGATTCATGATTCATGATTCAAGATTCATGATTCGATTCATGATTCAATTCATGATTTATGATTCGATTCATGGTTCATGATTCAATTCATGATTCATGATTCATGATTCAATTCATGATTCATGATTCATGATTCAATTCATGATTCAATTCATGATTCATGATTCATGATTCAATTTATGATTAATGATTCATGATTCAATTCTTGATTCATGATTCATAATTCAATTCATGATTCAATTCAAGATTCACAACTCATGATTCAATTCATGATTCATGATTCATGTTTCATGATTCAATTCATGATTCATGATTCAATTTATGATTCATGATTCATGATTCAATTCATGATTCATGATTCGATTCATGATTCAATTCATGATTCATGATTCATGATTCAATTTATGATTCATGATTCATGATTCATGATTCAATTCATGATTCATGATTCATGATTCAATTCATGATTCAATTCATGATTCATGATTTAATTTATAATTCATGATTCAATTCATGATTCAATTTATGATTCATGATTCATGGTTCAATTTATGATTCATGATTCATGATTCATGATTCAATTCATAATTCAATTTATGATTCAGGATTTAATTCATGATTCTTGATTCATGATTCATGATTCAATTCATGATTCATGATTTTATTTATAATTCATGATTCAATTCATGATTCAATTTATGAATCATGATTCATGATTCAATTCATGATTCACTTCATGATTCATGATTCATGGTTCAATTTATGATTCATGATTCATGATTCAATTCATAATTCAATTTATGATTCAGGATTTAATTCATGATTCTTGATTCATGATTCATGATTCAATTCATGATTCATGATAAATGATTCAATTCATGATTCATGATTCATGATTCATGATTCAATTCATGATTCATGATTCATGATTCAATTCATGATTCATGATTCATGATTCATTATTCATGATTCATGATTCATGATTCAATTCATGATTCATGATTTATGATTCAATTCATGATTCATGATTCATGATTCATGATTCATGATTCGATTCATGATTCATGATTCATGATTCATGATTCGATTCATGATTCATGATTCATGATTCATGATTTAATTCATGATTCCTGATTCGATTCATGATTCATTATTCGATTCATGATTCAATTCATGATTCATGATTCATGATTCAATTCATAAATCATGATTCATGATTCATGATTCAATTCATGATTCATCATTCGATTCATGATTTTTTACTCATGATTCATGATTCGATTCATGATTCATGATTCATTATTCAATTCATGATTCATGATTCAATTCATGATTCAAGATTCATGATTCGATTCATGATTCATGATTCAATTCATGATTCTTGATTCATAATTCATGATTCGATTCATGATTCATGATTCATTATTCAATTCATGATTCATGATTCGATTCATGATTCAAGATTCATGATTCGATTCATGATTCAAGATTCATAATTCGATTCATGATTCATGATTCAATTCATGATTCTTGATTCATGATTCGATTCATGATTCATGATTCAAGATTCATGATTCGATTCATGATTCATGATTCAATTCATGATTCTTGATTCATGATTCAATTCATGATTCATAATTCATGATTCAATTCATGATTCATGATTCATGATTCATGATTCATTATTCAATTCATGATTCAAGATTCATGATTCGATTTATGATTCATGATTCATGATTCATGATTCAATTCATGATTCATAATTCATGATTCAATTCATGATTCATGATTCATGATTCATGATTCATGATTCAATTCATGATTTATGATTCATGATTCAATTCATGATTCATGATTCATGATTCATGATTCATGATTCAATTCATGATTCATGATTCATGATTCATGATTCAATTCATGATTCATGATTCGATTCATGATTCACTTTATGATTGAAGATTCATGATTCGATTCATGATTCATGATACAATTCATGATTCATGATTCATGATTCGATTCATGATTCAATTCATGATTCATGATTCGATTCATGATTCATGATTCAATTCATGGTTCATGATTCATGATTCATGATTCAATTCATGATTCATGATTCGATTCATGATTCATGATTAATGATTTAATTCATGATTCATAATTCATGATTCAATTCATGATTCATGATTCAATTCATAATTCATGATTCATGATTCATGATTCATGATTCATGATTCATGATTCACGATTTATGATTCAATTCATGATTCGATTCATGATTCATGATTCATGATTCGATTCATGATTCATGATTCATGATTCGATTTAAGATTCATAATTCATGATTCATGATTCATGATTCGATTTAAGATTCATAATTTATGATTCATGATTCATGATTCAATTCATGATTCATGATTCATGATTCAATTCATGATTCATGATTCATGATTCATGATTCATGATTCATGATTCATGATTCAATTCATGATTCATGATTCATGATTCATGATTCATGATTCATGATTCATAATTCATGATTCATGATTCATGATTCAATTCATGATTCATGATTCATGATTCGATTCATGATTCATGATTCGATTCATGATTCATGATTCATGATTCGATTCATGATTCATGATTCAATTCATGATTCATGATTCAATTCATGATTCATGATTCAATTCATGATTCATTATTCGATTCATGATTCATGATTCAATTCATGATTCATGATTCATGATTCATGATTCAATGCATGTTTCATGATTCTATTCATGATTCATGATTCAAGATTCATGATTCATGATTCAATTCATGATTCATGATTCAATTCATGATTCGAATCGTGATTCAACTCATATTTCATGATTCGATTTATGATTCATGATTCATGATTCATGATTCATGATTCAATTCATGATTCATTATTCATGATTCATGATTCGATTCATGATTCATGATTCATGATTCGATTTATGATTCATGATTCATGATTCATGATTTAATTCATGATTCATAATTCATGATTCAATTCATGGTTCATGATTCATGATTCATGATTCAATTCATGATTCATGATTCATGATTCGATTCATGATTCATGATTCATGATTCGATTTATGATTCATGATTCATGATTCATGATTCATGATTCAATTCATGATTCATGATTTATGATTCAATTCATGATTCATGATTCATGATTCATGATTCATGATTCATGATTCGATTCATGATTCATGATTCATGATTCATGATTCAATTCATGATTCATGATTCATGATTCAATTCATGATTCATGATTCATAATTCATGATTCATGATTCATGATTCAATTCATGATTCATGATTCAATTCATGATTCATGATTCATGATTCGATTCATGATTCATGATTCGATTCATGATTCATGATTCATGATTCGATTCATGATTCATGATTCAATTCATGATTCATGATTCATGATTCAATTCATGATTCAAGATTCATGATTCGATGCATGATTCAAGATTCATGATTCGATTCATGATTCATGATTCAATTCATGATTCTTGATTCATGATTCATGATTCAATTCATGATTCATAATTCATGATTCAATTCATGATTCATGATTCATGATTCATGATTCATTATTCAATTCATGATTCTTGATTCAATTCATGATTCAAGATTAATGATTCGATTTATGATTCATGATTCATGATTCATGATTCATGATTCATGATTCATGATTCAATTCATGATTCATAATTCATGATTCAATTCATGATTCATGATTCATGATTCATGATTCGATTCATGATTCATGATTCATGATTCGATTCATGATTCAATTTATGATTGAGGATTCATGATTCGATTCATGATTCATGATACAATTCATGATTCATGATTCATGATTCGATTCATCATTCAATTCATGATTCATGATTCGATTCATGATTCATGATTCAATTCATGATTCATGATTCGATTCATGATTCATGATTCATGATTCAATTCATGATTCATGATTCATGATTCAATTCATGATTCATTATTCATGATTCATGATTCGATTCATGATTCATGATTCATGATTCGATTTATGATTCATGATTCATGATTCATGATTTAATTCATGATTCATAATTCATGATTCAATTCATGGTTCATGATTCATGATTCATAATTCAATTCATGATTCATGATTCATGATTCGATTCATGATTCATGATTCATGATTCGATTTGTGATTCATGATTCATGATTCATGATTCAATTCATGATTCATGATTCATGCTTCAATTCATGATTCATGATTCATAATTCATGATTCATGATTCATGATTCAATTCATGATTCATGATTCATGATTCGATTCATGATTCATGATTCGATTCATGATTCATGATTCATGATTCGATTCATGATTCATGATTCATGATTCGATTCATGATTCATGATTCAATTCATGATTCATGATTCATGATTCAATTCATGATTCATTATTCGATTCATGATTCATGATTCAATTCATGATTCATGATTCATGATTCATGATTCAATGCATGTTTCATGATTCTATTCATGATTCATGATTCAAGATTCATGATTCATGATTCAATTCATGATTCATGATTCAATTCATGATTCGAATCGTGATTCAACTCATATTTCATGATTCGATTTATGATTCATGATTCATGATTCATGATTCATGATTCAATTCATGATTCATTATTCATGATTCATGATTCGATTCATGATTCATGATTCATGATTCGATTTATGATTCATGATTCATGATTCATGATTTAATTCATGATTCATAATTCATGATTCAATTCATGGTTCATGATTCATGATTCATGATTCAATTCATGATTCATGATTCATGATTCGATTCATGATTCATGATTCATGATTCATGATTCATGATTCAATTCATGATTCATGATTCAATTCATGATTCGAATCGTGATTCAACTCATATTTCATGATTCGATTTATGATTCATGATTCATGATTCATGATTCAATTCATGATTCATTATTCATGATTCATGATTCGATTCATGATTCATGATTCATGATTCGATTTATGATTCATGATTCATGATTCATGATTTAATTCATGATTCATAATTCATGATTCAATTCATGGTTCATGATTCATGATTCATGATTCAATTCATGATTCATGATTCATGATTCGATTCATGATTCATGATTCATGATTCATGATTCATGATTCAATTCATGATTCATGATTTATGATTCAATTCATGATTCATGATTCATGATTCATGATTCATGATTCATGATTCGATTCATGATTCATGATTCATGATTCATGATTCAATTCATGATTCATGATTCATGATTCAATTCATGATTCATGATTCATAATTCATGATTTATGATTCATGATTCAATTCATGATTCATGATTCAATTCATGATTCATGATTCATGATTCGATTCATGATTCATGATTCGATTCATGATTCATGATTCATGATTCGATTCATGATTCATGATTCAATTCATGATTCATGATTCATGATTCAATTCATGATTCATTATTCGATTCATGATTCATGATTCAATTCATGATTCATGATTCATGATTCATGATTCAATGCATGTTTCATGATTCTATTCATGATTCATGATTCAAGATTCATGATTCATGATTCAATTCATGATTCATGATTCAATTCATGATTCGAATCGTGATTCAACTCATATTTCATGATTCGATTTATGATTCATGATTCATGATTCATGATTCATGATTCAATTCATGATTCATGATTCATTATTCGATTCATGATTCATGATTCATGATTCAATTCATGATTCATGATTCATGATTCATGATTCATGATTCAATGCATGATTCATGATTCAATTCATGATTCATGATTCAAGATTCATGATTCATGATTCAATTCATGATTCAATTCATGATTCGAATCGTGATTCAACTATTATTTCATGATTCGATTCATGATTCATGATTCATGATTCATGATTCATGATTCAAGATTCATGATTCATGATTCAATTCATGATTCAATTCATGTTTCATGATTCATGATTCAATTCATGATTCATGATTCATGATTCATGATTCGATTCATGATTCATGATTCGATTCATGATTCATGATTCGATTCATGATTCATGATTCATGATTCATGATTCATGATTTATGATTCAATTCATGATTCATAATTCATGATTCAATTCATGATTCATGATTCATGATTCATGATTCAATTCATTATTCATGATTCATGATTCATGATTCAATTCTTGATTCATGATTCATGATTCATAATTCATGATTTATGATTCATGATTCATGATTCGATTTATGATTCATGATTCATGATTCATGATTCATGATTCATGATTCATGATTTATGATTCAATTCATGATTCATGATTCATGATTCGATTCATGATTCAAGATTCATGATTCGATTCATGATTCGATTCATGATTCAAGATTCATGATTCGATTCATGATTCATGATTCAATTCATGATTCGATTCATGATATATGATTCAATTCATGATTCTTGATTCATGATTCATGATTCAATTCATGATTCATAATTCATGATTCGATTCATGATTCATGATTCAATTCATGATTCTTGATTCATGATTCATGATTCAATTCATGATTCATAATTCATGATTCAATTCATGATTCATGATTCATGATTCATGATTCATTATTCAATTCATGATTCATGATTCAATTCATGATTCAAGATTAATGATTCGATTTATGATTCATGATTCATGATTCATGATTCATGATTCATGATTCAATTCATGATTCATAATTCATGATTCAATTCATGATTCATGATTCATGATTCATGATTCATGATTCGATTCATGATTCATGATTCATGATTCAATTCATGATTCATGATTCATGATTCATGATTCATGATTCAAATCATGATTCATGATTCATGATTCATGATTCAATTCATGATTCATGATTCGATTCATGATTCAATTTATGATTGAAGATTCATGATTCGATTCATGATTCATGATACAATTCATGATTCATGATTCATGATTCGATACATGATTCAATTCATGATTCATGATTCGATTCATGATTCATGATTCAATTCATGATTCATGATTCGATTCATGATTCATGATTCATGATTCAATTCATGATTCATTATTCATGATTCATGATTCGATTCATGATTCATGATTCATGATTTGATTCATGATTCATGATTCGATTCATGATTCTTGACTCATGATTCATGATTCGATTCATGATTCATGATTCATTATTAAATTCATGATTCATGATTCAAATCATGATTCAAGATTCATGATTCGATTCATGATTCATGATTTAATTAATGATTCATAATTCATGATTCAATTCATGGTTCATGATTCATGATTCATGATTCAATTCATGATTCATGATTCATGATTCGATTCATGATTCATGATTCATGATTCGATTTATGATTCATGATTCATGATTCATGATTCATGATTCAATTCATGATTCATGATTTATGATTCAATTCATGATTCATGATTCATGATTCATGATTCATGATTCATGATTCGATTCATGATTCATGATTCATGATTCATGATCTAATTCATGATTTGATTCATGATTCAATTCATGATTCAAAATTACATTCATGATTCTTGATTCATGATTTATAAATCGATTCATGATTCATGATTCATGATTCAATTCATGATTCATGATTTATGATTCATGATTCAATTCATGATTCATGATTCAATTCATGATTCATGATTCGATTCATGATTCTTGACTCATGATTCATGATTCGATTCATGATTCATGATTCATTATTAAATTCATGATTCATGATTCAATTCATGATTCAAGATTCATGATTCGATTCATGATTCATGATACAATTCATGATTCATGATTCATGATTCATGATTCATGATTCATGATTCATGATTCGATTTATGATGCAATTCATGATTCATGATTTGATTCATGATTCAATTCATGATTCAAAATTACATTCATGATTCTTGATTCATGATTTATGATTCAATTCATGATTCATGATTTATGATTCATGATTCAATTCATGATTCATGATTCATGATTCATGATTCAATTCATGATTCATGATTCGATTCATGATTCTTGACTCATGATTCATGATTCGATTCATGATTCATGATTCATGATTCATTATTAAATTCATGATTCATGATTCAATTCATGATTCAAGATTCATGATTCGATTCATGATTCATGATACAATTCATGATTCATGATTCATGATTCATGATTCATGATTCGATTTATGATGCAATTCATGATTCATGATTCGATTCATGATTCATGATTAGATTCATGATTCTTGACTCATGATTCATGATTCGATTCATGATTCATGATTAATTATTCAATTCATGATTCAAGTCATGATTCAAGATTCATGATTCGATTCATGATTCATGATTCTTGATTCGATTCATGATTCAATTCATGATTCATGATTCGATTCATGGTTCATGATTCAATTCATGATTCATGATTCAATTCATGATTCATGATTCAATTCATGATTCAATTCATGATTCATGATTCATGATTAAATTTATGATTCATGATTCATGATTCAATTTATGATTCATGATTCAATTCTTGATTCATGATTCATAATTCAATTCATGATTCAATTCAAGATTCATGACTCATGATTCAATTCATGATTCATGATTCATGATTCAATTCATGATTCATGATTCAATTTATGATTCATGATTCAATTCATGATTCATGATTCAATTTATGATTCATGATTCATGATTCAATTCATGATTCATTATTCATGATTCATGATTCAATTCATGATTCATGATTCATGATTCATGATTCATGATTCATGATTCAATTCATGATTCATGATTCAATTCATGATTCAATTCATGATTCATGATTTAATTTATAATTCATGATTCAATTTATGATTCAATTTATGAATCATGATTCATGATTCAATTCATGATTCACTTCATGATTCATGATTCATGATTCAATTCATAATTCAATTTATGATTCAGGATTTAATTCATGATTCATGATTCATGATTCAATTCATGATTCATGATAAATGATTCAATTCATGATTCATGATTCATGATTCAATTCATGATTCATGATAAATGATTCAATTCATGATTCATGATTCATGATTCATGATTCAATTCATGATTCATGATTCAATTCATGAATTATGATTCATGATTCATTATTCATGATTCATGATTCATGATTCATGATTCAATTCATGATTCATGATTCAATTCATGATTCTTGATTCATGATTCATGATTCAATTCATGATTCATAATTCATGATTCAATTCATGATTCATGATTCATTATTCAATTCATGATTCATGATTCAATTCATGATTCATGATAAATGATTCAATTCATGATTCATGATTCATGATTCATGATTCAATTCATGATTCATGATTCATGATTCAATTCATGAATTATGATTCATGATTCGATTCATGATTTATGATTCATGATTCAATTCATGATTCATGATTCATGATTCATGATTCATGATTCATGATTCAATTCATGATTCATGATTCATGATTCATGATTCAATTCATGATTCATGATTCGATTCATGATTCAATTTATGATTGAAGATTCATGATTCGATTCATGATTCATGATACAATTCATGATTCATGATTCATGATTCGATTCATGATTCAATTCATGATTCATGATTCGATTCATGATTCATGATTCAATTCATGATTCTTGATTCATGATTCATGATTCAATTCATGATTCATGATAAATGATTCAATTCATGATTCATGATTCATGATTCATGATTCAATTCATGATTCATGATTCATGATTCAATTCATGATTCATGATTCATGATTCATTATTCATGATTCATGATTCATGATTCAATTCATGATTCATGATTTATGATTCAATTCATGATTCATGATTCATGATTCATGATTCGATTCATGATTCATGATTCATGATTCATGATTCATGATTCATGATTCGATTCATGATTCATGATTCATGATTCATGATTTAATTCATGATTCCTGATTCGATTCATGATTCATTATTCGATTCATGATTCAATTCATGATTCATGATTCATGATTCAATTCATAAATCATGATTCATGATTCATGATTCAATTCATGATTCATCATTCGATTCATGATTTTTTACTCATGATTCATGATTCGATTCATGATTCATGATTCATTATTCAATTCATGATTCATGATTCAATTCATGATTCAAGATTCATGATTCGATTCATGATTCATGATTCAATTCATGATTCTTGATTCATAATTCATGATTCGATTCATGATTCATGATTCATTATTCAATTCATGATTCATGATTCGATTCATGATTCAAGATTCATGATTCGATTCATGATTCAAGATTCATGATTCGATTCATGATTCCTGATTCAATTCATGATTCTTGATTCATGATTCGATTCATGATTCATGATTCAATTCATGATTCTTGATTCATGATTCATGATTCAATTCATGATTCATAATTCATGATTCAATTCATGATTCATGATTCATGATTCATGATTCATTATTCAATTCATGATTCAAGATTCATGATTCGATTTATGATTCATGATTCATGATTCATGATTCATGATTCAATTCATGATTCATAATTCATGATTCAATTCATGATTCATGATTCATGATTCATGATTCGATTCATGATTTATGATTCATGATTCAATTCATGATTCATGATTCATGATTCATGATTCAATTCATGATTCATGATTCATGATTCATGATTCAATTCATGATTCATGATTCGATTCATGATTCACTTTATGATTGAAGATTCATGATTCGATTCATGATTCATGATACAATTCATGATTCATGATTCATGATTCGATTCATGATTCAATTCATGATTCATGATTCGATTCATGATTCATGATTCAATTCATGGTTCATGATTCATGATTCATGATTCATGATTCATGATTCAATTCATGATTCATGATTCGATTCATGATTCATGATTCATGATTAATGATTTAATTCATGATTCATAATTCATGATTCAATTCATGATTCATGATTCAATTCATAATTCATGATTCATGATTCATGATTCATGATTCATGACTCATGATTCACGATTTATGATTCAATTCATGATTCATGATTCATGATTCAATTCATGATTCATGATTCATGATTCATGATTCACGATTCATGATTCATGATTCGATTCATGATTCATGATTCATGATTCGATTCATGATTCATGATTCATGATTCGATTTAAGATTCATAATTCATGATTCATGATTCATGATTCATTAATCATGATTCGATTTAAGATTCATAATTTATGATTCATGATTCATGATTCAATTCATGATTCATGATTCATGATTCAATTCATGATTCATGATTCATGATTCATGATTCATGATTCATGATTCATGATTCATGATTCAATTCATGATTCATGATTCATAATTCGATTCATGATTCATGATTCGATTCATGATTCATGATTCATGATTCGATTCATGATTCATGATTCAATTCATGATTCATGATTCATGATTCAATTCATGATTCATTATTCGATTCATGATTCATGATTCAATTCATGATTCATGATTCATGATTCATGATTCATGATTCAATGCATGATTCATGATTCTATTCATGATTCATGATTCAAGATTCATGATTCATGATTCAATTCATGATTCATGATTCAATTCATGATTCGAATCGTGATTCAACTCATATTTCATGATTCGATTTATGATTCATGATTCATGATTCATGATTCAATTCATGATTCATGATTCATTATTCGATTCATGATTCATGATTCATGATTCAATTCATGATTCATGATTCATGATTCATGATTCATGATTCAATGCATGATTCATGATTCAATTCATGATTCATGATTCAAGATTCATGATTCATGATTCAATTCATGATTCATGATTCAATTCATGATTCGAATCGTGATTCAACTCTTATTTCATGATTCGATTCATGATTCATGATTCATGATTCATGATTCATGATTCAATTCATGATTCATGATTCGATTCATGATTCATGATTCAATTCATGTTTCATGATTCATGATTCAATTCATGATTCATGATTCATGATTCATGATTCGATTCATGATTCATGATTCGATTCATGATTCATGATTCGATTCATGATTCATGATTCATGATTCATGATTCATGATTTATGATTCAATTCATGATTCATAATTCATGATTCAATTCATGATTCATGATTCATGATTCATGATTCATGATTCATGATTCATGATTCAATTCATGATTCATGATTCATGATTCAATTCTTGATTCATGATTCATGATTCATAATTCATGATTTATGATTCATGATTCATGATTCGATTTATGATTCATGATTCATGATTCATGATTCATGATTCATGATTTATGATTCAATTCATGATTCATGATTCATGATTCATGATTCGATTCATGATTCATGATTCGATTCATGATTCATGATTCAATTCATGATTCAAGATTCATGATTCGATTCATGATTCAAGATTCATGATTCGATTCATGATTCATGATTCAATTCATGATTCTTGATTCATGATTCATGATTCAATTCATGATTCATAATTCATGATTCAATTCATGATTCATGATTCATGATTCATGATTCATTATTCAATTCATGATTCATGATTCAATTCATGATTCAAGATTAATGATTCGATTTATGATTCATGATTCATGATTCATGATTCATGATTCATGATTCATGATTCAATTCATGATTCATAATTCATGATTCAATTCATGATTCATGATTCATGATTCATGATTCATGATTCGATTCATGATTCATGATTCATGATTCAAATCATGATTCATGATTCATGATTCATGATTCAATTCATGATTCATGATTCGATTCATGATTCAATTTATGATTGAAGATTCATGATTCGATTCATGATTCATGATACAATTCATGATTCATGATTCGATTCATGATTCAATTCATGATTCATGATTCGATTCATGATTCATGATTCAATTCATGATTCATGATTCGATTCATGATTCATGATTCATGATTCAATTCATGATTCATGATTCATGATTCAATTCATGATTCATTATTCATGATTCATGATTCGATTCATGATTCATGATTCATGATTCGATTTATGATTCATGATTCATGATTCATGATTTAATTCATGATTCATAATTCATGATTCAATTCATGGTTCATGATTCATGATTCATGATTCAATTCATGATTCATGATTCATGATTCGATTCATGATTCATGATTCATGATTCGATTTATGATTCATGATTCATGATTCATGATTCATGATTCAATTCATGATTCATGATTTATGATTCAATTCATGATTCATGATTCATGATTCATGATTCATGATTCATGATTCGATTCATGATTCATGATTCATGATTCATGATTCAATTCATGATTCATGATTCATGATTCAATTCATGATTCATGATTCATAATTCATGATTCATGATTCATGATTCAATTCATGATTCATGATTCATGATTCATGATTCGATTCATGATTCATGATTCATGATTCGATTCATGATTCATGATTCAATTCATGATTCATAATTCATGATTCAATTCATGATTCATTATTCAATTCATGATTCATGATTCAATTCATGATTCATGATTCATGATTCAATGCATGTTTCATGATTCATGATTCATGATTCATGATTCGATTCATGATTCATGATTCATGATTCAATTCATGATTCATGATTCATGATTCATGATTCATGATTCAAATCATGATTCATGATTCATGATTCATGATTCAATTCATGATTCATGATTCGATTCATGATTCAATTTATGATTGAAGATTCATGATTCGATTCATGATTCATGATACAATTCATGATTCATGATTCATGATTCGATACATGATTCAATTCATGATTCATGATTCGATTCATGATTCATGATTCAATTCATGATTCATGATTCGATTCATGATTCATGATTCATGATTCAATTCATGATTCATGATTCATTATTCATGATTCATGATTCGATTCATGATTCATGATTCATGATTCGATTCATGATTCAAGATTCGATTCATGATTCTTGACTCATGATTCATGATTCGATTCATGATTCATGATTCATTATTAAATTCATGATTCATGATTCAATTCATGATTCATGATTTAATTAATGATTCATAATTCATGATTCAATTCATGGTTCATGATTCATGATTCATGATTCGATTCATGATTCATGATTCATGATTCGATTCATGATTCATGATTCATGATTCGATTTATGATTCATGATTCATGATTCATGATTCATGATTCAATTCATGATTCATGATTTATGATTCAATTCATGATTCATGATTCATGATTCATGATTCATGATTCGATTCATGATTCATGATTCATGATTCATGATCTAATTCATGATTTGATTCATGATTCAATTCATGATTCAAAATTACATTCATGATTCTTGATTCATGATTTATGATTCGATTCATGATTCATGATTCATGATTCAATTCATGATTCATGATTCATGATTTATGATTCATGATTCAATTCATGATTCATGATTCAATTCATGATTCATGATTCGATTCATGATTCTTGACTCATGATTCATGATTCGATTCATGATTCATGATTCATTATTAAATTCATGATTCATGATTCAATTCATGATTCAAGATTCATGATTCGATTCATGATTCATGATACAATTCATGATTCATGATTCATGATTCATGATTCATGATTCATGATTCGATTTATGATGCAATTCATGATTCATGATTTGATTCATGATTCAATTCATGATTCAAAATTACATTCATGATTCTTGATTCATGATTTATGATTCAATTCATGATTCATGATTTATGATTCATGATTCAATTCATGATTCATGATTCATGATTCATGATTCAATTCATGATTCATGATTCGATTCATGATTCTTGACTCATGATTCATGATTCGATTCATGATTCATGATTCATGATTCATTATTAAATTCATGATTCATGATTCAATTCATGCTTCAAGATTCATGATTCGATTCATGATTCATGATACAATTCATGATTCATGATTCATGATTCATGATTCATGATTCATGATTCGATTTATGATGCAATTCATGATTCATGATTCGATTCATGATTCATGATTAGATTCATGATTCTTGACTCATGATTCATGATTCGATTCATGATTCATGATTAATTATTCAATTCATGATTCAAGTCATGATTCAAGATTCATGATTCGATTCATGATTCATGATTCATGATTCGATTCATGATTCAATTCATGATTCATGATTCGATTCATGGTTCATGATTCAATTCATGATTCATGATTCAATTCATGATTCATGATTCATGATTCAATTCATGATTCAATTCATGATTCATGATTCATGATTAAATTTATGATTCATGATTCATGATTCAATTTATGATTCATGATTCATGATTCAATTCTTGATTCATGATTCATAATTCAATTCATGGTTCAATTCAAGATTCATGACTCATGATTCAATTCATGATTCATGATTCATGATTCATGATTCAATTCATGATTCATGATTCAATTTATGATTCATGATTCATGATTCAATTCATGATTCATGATTCAATTTATGATTCATGATTCATGATTCAATTCATGATTCATTATTCATGATTCATGATTCAATTCATGATTCATGATTCATGATTCAATTCATGATTCAATTCATGATTCATGATTTAATTTATAATTCATGATTCAATTTATGATTCAATTTATGAATCATGATTCATGATTCAATTCATGATTCACTTCATGATTCATGATTCATGATTCAATTCATAATTCAATTTATGATTCAGGATTTAATTCATGATTCATGATTCATGATTCAATTCATGATTCATGATTCATGATTCAATTCATGATTCATGATAAATGATTCAATTCATGATTCATGATTCATGATTCATGATTCAATTCATGATTCATGATTCATGATTCAATTCATGAATTATGATTCATGATTCATTATTCATGATTCATGATTCATGATTCATGATTCAATTCATGATTCATGATTCAATTCATGATTCTTGATTCATGATTCATGATTCAATTCATGATTCATAATTCATGATTCAATTCATGATTCATGATTCATGATTCATTATTCAATTCATGATTCATGATTCAATTCATGATTCATGATAAATGATTCAATTCATGATTCATGATTCATGATTCATGATTCAATTCATGATTCATGATTCATGATTCAATTCATGAATTATGATTCATGATTCATGATTCATTATTCATGATTCATGATTCATGATTCAATTCATGATTCATAATTCATGATTCAATTCATGATTCATGATTCATGATTCATGATTCGATTCATGATTCATGATTCATGATTCATGATTCAATTCATGATTCATGATTCATGATTCATGATTCATGATTCAATTCATGATTCATGATTCATGATTCATGATTCAATTCATGATTCATGATTCGATTCATGATTCAATTTATGATTGAAGATTCATGATTCGATTCATGATTCATGATACAATTCATGATTCATGATTCATGATTCGATTCATGATTCAATTCATGATTCATGATTCGATTCATGATTCATGATTCAATTCATGATTCATGATTCATGATTCATGATTTAATTCATGATTCATGATTCGATTCATGATTCATGATTCATGATTCAATTCATGATTCATGATTCATGATTCATGATTCAATTCATGATTCATTATTCATGATTCATGATTCGATTCATGATTCATGATTCATGATTCGATTTATGATTCATGATTCATGATTCATGATTCATGATTTAATTCATGATTCATAATTCATGATTCAATTCATGATTCATGATTAATGATTCAATTCATGATTCATGATTCAATTCATAATTCATTATTCATGATTCATGATTCAATTCATGATTCATGATTCATGATTCATAATTCATGATTCATGATTCATGATTCATGATTCGATTTATGATTCATGATTCATGATTCATGATTTATGATTCAATTCATGATTCATGATTCATGATTCAATTCATGATTCATGATTCACGATTCATGATTCATGATTTGATTCATGATTCATGATTCATGATTCGATTCATGATTCATGATTCATGATTCGATTTAAGATTCATAATTCATGATTCATGATTCATGATTCATGATTCATGATTCATGATTCGATTTAAGATTCATAATTTATGATTCATGATTCATGATTCAATTCATGATTCGATTTAAGATTCATAATTTATGATTCATGATTCATGATTCATGATTCATGATTCATGATTCAATTCATGATTCATGATTCATGATTCGATTCATGATTCATGATTCGATTCATGATTCTTGATTCATGATTCATGATTCGATTCATGATTCATGATTCATGATTCATGATTCATGATTCATGATTCAATTCATGATTCATTATGCGATTCATGATTCATGATTCATGATTCAATTCATGATTCATTATGCGATTCATGATTCATGATTCATGATTCAATGCATGATTCATGATTCTATTCATGATTCATGATTCAAGATTCATGATTCGAATCGTGATTCAACTTATATTTCATGATTCGATTTATGATTCATGATTCATGATTCATGATTCATGATTCAATTCATGATTCATGATTCATTATTCGATTCATGATTCATGATTCATGATTCAATTCATGATTCATGATTC
This sequence comes from Mixophyes fleayi, assembly GCF_038048845.1. Taxonomy (NCBI): domain Eukaryota; kingdom Metazoa; phylum Chordata; class Amphibia; order Anura; family Limnodynastidae; genus Mixophyes; species Mixophyes fleayi. The sequence goes on along the minus strand of NW_027447491.1, from coordinate 3,264 downwards.
ATGATTCATGATTCATGATTCAATGCATGATTCATGATTCAATTCATGATTCATGATTCAATTCATGATTCGAATCGTGATTCAACTCATATTTCATGATTCGATTCATGATTCATGATTCATGATTCAATTCATGTTTCATGATTCATGATTCAATTCATGATTCATGATTCATGATTCATGATTCATGATTCGATTCATGATTCATGATTCGATTCATGATTCATGATTCATGATTCATGATTCATGATTCATGATTTATGATTCAATTCATGATTCATAATTCATGATTCAATTCATGATTCATGATTCATGATTCATGATTCAATTCATGATTCATGATTCATTATTCGATTCTTGATTCATGATTCATGATTCAATTCATGATTCATGATTCATGATTCATGATTCATGATTCAATGCATGATTCATGATTCAATTCATGATTCATGATTCAATTTATGATTCGAATCGTGATTCAACTCATATTTCATGATTCGATTCATGATTCAATTCATGTTTCATGATTCATGATTTGATTCATGATTCATGATTCATGATTCATGATTCATGATTTATGATTCAATTCATGATTCATGATTCATGATTCAATTCATGATTCATGATTCATGATTCATGATTCAATTCTTGATTCATGATTCATGATTCATAATTCATGATTTATGATTCATGATTCATGATTTGATTTATGATTCATGATTCATGATTCATGATTCATGATTCATGATTTATGATTCAATTCATGATTCATGATTCACGATACATGATTCATGATTCGATTCATGATTCATGATTCATAATTCGATTCATGATTCATGATTCGATTTAAGATTCATAATTTATGATTCATAATTTATGATTCATGATTCATGATTCAATACATGAATTCATGATTCATGATTCAATTCATGATTCATGATTCATGATTCATGATTCATGATTCGATTTAAGATTCATAATTCATGATTCATGATTCATGATTCATGATTCATGATTCGATTTAAGATTCATAATTTATGATTCATGATTCATGATTCAATTCATGATTCATGATTCAATTCATGATTCATGATTCATGATTCATGATTCATGATTCAATTCATGATTCATGATTCATGATTCGATTCATGATTCATGATTCATGATTCGATTTAAGATTCATAATTCATGATTCATGATTCATGATTCATGATTCATGATTCGATTTAAGATTCATAATTTATGATTCATGATTCATGATTTAATTCATGATTCATGATTCATGATTCAATTCATGATTCATGATTCATGATTCATGATTCATGATTCATGATTCAATTCATGATTCATGATTCATGATTCGATTCATGATTCTTGATTCATGATTCATGATTCGATTCATGATTCATGATTCATGATTCATGATTCATGATTCAATTCATGATTCATGATTCATGATTCATGATTCATGATTCAATGCAAGATTCATGATTCAATTCATGATTCATGATTCAAGATTCATGATTCATGATTCAATTCATGATTCATGATTCATGATTCATTATTCGATTCATGATTCAACTCATATTTCATGATTCGATTCATGATTCATGATTCATGATTCAATTCATGATTCATGATTCATTATTCGATTCATGATTCATGATTCATGATTCAATTCATGATTCATGATTCATGATTCATGATCATGATTCAATGCATGATTCATGATTCAATTCATGATTCATGATTCAAGATTCATGATTCATGATTCAATTCATGATTCATTAATCAATTCATGATTCGAATCGTGATTCAACTCATATTTCATGATTCGATTCATGATTCATGATTCATGATTCATGATTCATGATTCAATTCATGATTCATGATTCAATTCATGATTCATGATTCGATTCATGATTCATGATTCATGATTCAATTCATGATTCATGATTCATGATTCAATTCATGATTCATGATTCATGATTCATGATTCGATTCATGATTCATGATACGATTCATGATTCATGATTCATGATTCATGAATTACATGATTCATGATTCATGATTCATGATTCAATTCATGATTCATAATTCATGATTCAATTCATGATTCATGATTCATGATTCATGATTCATGATTCAATTCATGATTCATGATTCATGATTCAATTCATAATTCATGATTCATGATTCATGATTCAATTCTTGATTCATGATTCATGATTCATAATTCATGATTCATGATTCATGATTCATGATTCGATTTATGATTCATGATTCATGATTCATGATTCATGATTCAATTCATGATTCATGATTCATGATTCAATTCATGATTCATAATTCACGATTCATGATTCATGATTCGATTCATGATTCATGATTCATGATTCGATTCATGATTCATGATTCATGATTCGATTTAAGATTCATAATTCATGATTCATGATTCATTATTCATGATTCGATTTAAGATTCATAATTTATGATTCATGATTCATGATTCAATTCATGATTCATGATTCATGATTCAATTCATGATTCATGATTCATGATTCATGATTCATGATTCATGATTCAATTCATGATTCATGATTCATGATTCGATTCATGATTCATGATTCGATTCATGATTCTTGATTCATGATTCATGATTCGATTCATGATTCATGATTCATGATTCATGATTCAATTCATGATTCATGATTCATGATTCAATTCATGATTCATGATTCATGATTCATGATTCAATGCATGATTCATGATTCAATTCATGATTCATGATTCAAGATTCATGATTCATGATTCAATTCATGATTCATTAATCAATTCATGATTCGAATCGTGATTCAACTCATATTTCATGATTCGATTCATGATTCATGATTCATGATTCAATTCATGATTCATGATTCGATTCATGATTCATGATTCATGATTCAATTCATGATTCATGATTCATGATTCAATTCATGATTCATGATTCATGATTCATGATTCGATTCATGATTCATGATTCGATTCATGATTCATGATTCATGATTCATGATTCATGATTCATGATTCAATTCATGATTCATAATTCATGATTCAATTCATGATTCATGATTCATGATTCATGATTCATGATTCAATTCATGATTCATGATTCATGATTCGATTTATGATTCATGATTCATGATTCATGATTCAATTCATGATTCATGATTCATGATTCAATTCATGATTCATAATTCACGATTCATGATTCATGATGCA
>NW_027447490.1:0-30418 GCF_038048845.1 Mixophyes fleayi | reverse complement strand
TGAATCATGAATCATGATTTTAATCAGGAATCGAATCATGGATTGAATCATGAATCATGAATTGAATCATGAATCATGAATTGAATTATGAATCATGAATCATGAATCATGAATTGAATCATGAATTGAATCATGAATTGAATCATGAATTGAATCATAAATCATGAATCATGAATTGAATCATGAATCATGAATTATGAATTGAATCATGAATCATGAATCATGAATTATGAATCATGAATTGAATCATGAATCATGAATCATGAATTGAATCATGAATCATGAATCATGAATTGAATCATGAATTGAATCATGAATCATAATTCATGAATTGAATCATGAATCATGAATCATGAATCATGAATCATGAATCATGAATTGAATCATGAATTGAATCATGAATCATCAATCATCAATTGAATCATGAATCATGAATCATGAATTAAATCATGAATCATAAATCATAAATCGAATCATGAATCGAATCATGAATCATGAATCATGAATCATAAATTGAATCATGAATTGAATCATGAATCATGAATCATGAATTGAATCATGAATCATGAATCACGAATCATAAATTGAATCATGAATCATAAATCATGAATTGAATCATGAAAAATGAATCATGAATTGAATCATGAATCATGAATCGAATAATAAATCATGAATCATGAATTGAATCATGAATCATGAATTGAATCATGAATCATGAATCATGAATCGAATCATGAATCATGAATTGAATAATGAATTTAATCATAAATCATTAATCGAATCATGAATCATGAATTAAATTTTGAATCATGAATTGAATCATGAATTGATTCATGAATTAAATCATGAATTGAATCATGAATCATGAATCATGAATTGAATCATGAATAATGAATCATGAATTGATTCATGAATTAAATCATGAATTGAATCATGAATCAGAATCATAATTTGAATCATGAATTGAATCATGAATCATGAATCATGAATTGAATCATGAATCATGAATCATGAATTGAATCATGAATCATGAATTATGAATCATGAATTGAATCATGAATCATGATTTTAATCAGGAATCGAATCATGAATTGAATCATGAATCATGAATTGAATCATGAATCATAAATTGAATCATGAATCATGAATCATGAATCATGAATTGAATCATGAATTGAATCATAAATCATGAATCATGAATTGAATCATGAATCATGAATTATGAATTGAATCATGAATCATGAATCATGAATTGAATCATGAATCATGAATCATGAATTGAATCATGAATCATGAATCATGAATTGAATCATGAATTTAATCATGAATCATGAATCATGAATCGAATAATGAATCATGAATCATGAATTGAATCATGAATCATGAATTGAATCATGAATCATGAATCATGAATCAAATCATGAATCATGAATTAAATAATGAATTTAATCATAAATCATTAATCGAATCATGAATCATGAATTGAATCATGAATCATGAATTGAATCATGAATTGATTCATGAATTAAATCATGAATTGAATCATGAATCATGAATCATGAATTGAATCATGAATCATGAATCACGAATCATGAATTGATTCATGAATTCAATCATGAATTCAATCATGAATCATGAATCATGAATTGAATCATGAATCATGATTTTAATCAGGAATCGAATCATGAATTGAATCATGAATCATGAATCATGAATCGTGAATCATGAATCATGAATCATGAAATGAATCATGAATCATGAATTGAATCATGAATCATGAATTATGAATCAGGAATTCAATCAAGAATCATGAATTATGAATCATGAATTGAATCATGAATCATGATGTTAATCAGGAATCGAATCAGGAATCGAATCATGAATCATGAATAAAATCATGAATCATTAATTGAATCATGAATCATGAATTGAATCATGAATCATGAATCATGAATTGAATCATGAATTGAATCATAAATCATGAATCATGAATTGAATCATGAATCATGAATCATGAATCATGAATTGAATCATGAATGATGAATTGAATCATGAATCATGAATTGAATCATGAATCATAAATCATGATTTGAATCATGAATTGAATCATGAATCATGAATTGAATCATGAATTGAATCATGAATCATCAATTGAATCATGAATCATGAATCATGAATTAAATCATGAATCATAAATCATAAATCGAATCATGAATCGAATCATGAATCATGAATCATAAATCGAATCATGAATCGAATCATGAATCATGATTCATGAATTGAATCATGAACCATGAATCATAAATTGAATAATGAATCATGAATCATGAATTAAATCATGAATTGAATCATGAATCATAAATCATCCATTGAATCATGAATCATGAATCATGAATTAAATCATGAATAATAAATCATAAATCGAATCATGAATCATGAATCGAATCATGAATCATGAACCATGAATTGAATCATGAATCATGAATCATGAATGAAATCATGAATCATGAATTGTGAATCATGAATCATGAATCATGAAATGAATCATGAATCATGAATTGAATCATGAATCATGAATTATGAATCAGGAATTGAATCAAGAATCATGAATTATGAATCATGAATTGAATCATGAATTGAATCATGAATCATGAATTGAATCATGAATCATGAAACATGAATCATGAATCATGAATCGAATCATGAATCATGAATCATGAATTGAATCATGAATCATGAATTATGAATCATGAATTGAATCATGAATCATGAATCATGAATCGAATCATGAATCAAGAATTGAATCATGAATTGAATCATAAATCATTAATTGAATCATAAATCATGAATTGAATCATGAATTGAATCATGAATCATGAATTGAATCATGAACCATTAATCATGAATTATGAATCATGAATTGAATCATGAATCATGAATTGAATCATGAATCATTAATCATGAATTATGAATCATGAATTGAATCATGAATCATGAATTGAATCATGAATCATGAATTGAATCATGAATTGAATCATGAATGATGAATCATGAATTGAATCATAAATCATGAATCATAAATTAAATCCTGAATCATGAATCATGAATTGAATCATGAATCATGAATCATCAACTGAATCATGAATCATGAATTGAATCATGAATCATGAATCATGAATTGAATCAGGAATCATGAATTATGAATCAGGAATTGAATCATGAATTGAATCATAAATCATTAATCGAATCATGAATCATGAATTGAATCATGAATCATGAAATGAATCATGAATTGATTCATGAATTAAATCATGAACTGAATCATGAATCATGAATCATGAATTGAGTCATGAATCATGAATCATGAATTGATTCATGAATTAAATCATGAATTGATTCATGAATCATGAATCATGAATTGAATCATGAATCATGAATCATGAATCATGAATTGAATCATGAATCATGAATCATGAATTATGAATCATGAATTGAATCATGAATCATGATTTTAATCAGGAATCGAATCATGAATTGAATCATGAATCATGAATTATGAATCATGAATTGAATCATGAATTATGATTTTAATCAGGAATCGAATCATGAATTGAATCATGAATCATGAATTATGAATCATGAATTGAATCATGAATCATGATTTTAATCAGGAATCGAATCATGAATTGAATCATAAATCATGAATCATGAATTGAATCATGAATCATGAATCATGAATTATGAATTGAATCATGAATCATGAATTATGAATCATGTATTGAATCATGAATCATGAATTAAATCATGAATCATGAATCATGAATTGAATCATGAATAATAAATCATAAATCGAATCATGAATCATGAATCGAATCATGAATCGTGAATCATGAATTGAATCATGAATCATGAATCATGAATCATGAATCAAATCATGAATCATGAATCGTGAATCATGAATCATGAAATGAATCATGAATCATGAATTGAATCATGAATCATGTATTATGAATCAGGAATTGAATCATGAATCATGATTTTAATCAGGAATCGAATCATGAATTGAATAATGAATCATGAATATAATCATGAATCATTAATTGAATCATGAATCATGAATCATGAATTGAATCATGAATTGAATCATAAATCATGAATCATGAATTGAATCATGAATCATGAATCATGAAATATGAATTGAATGATGAATCATGAATCATGAATTATGAATCATGAATTGAATCATGAATCATGAATTGAATCATGAATCATGAATTGAATCATGAATCATGAATCATGAATTGAATCATGAATTGAATCATGAATCATGAATCATCAATTGAATCATGAATCATGAATCATGAATTAAATCGTGAATCATAAATCATAAATCGAATCATGAATCGAATCATGAATCATGAATCATGAATTGAATCATGAACCATGAATCATAAATTGAATAATGAATCATGAATCATGAATTGTAACATGAATTGAATCATGAATCATAAATCATCCATTGAATCATGAATCATAAATCATGAATTAAATCATGAATAATAAATCATAAATCGAATCATGAATCTTGAATCCAATCATGAATCGTGAATCATGAATTGAATCATGAATCATGAACCATGAATTGAATCATGAATCATGAATCATGAATCATGAATCAAATCATGAATCATGAATCGTGAATCATGAATCATGAATCATGAAATGAATCATGAATCATGAATTGAATCATGAATCATGAATTATGAATCAGGAATTGAATCAAGAATCATGAATTATGAATCATGAATTGAATCATGAATCATGATTTTAATCAGGAATCGAATCATGAATTGAATCATGAATCATGAATAAAATCATGAATCATTAATTGAATCATGAATCATGAATCATGAATTGAATCATGAATTGAATCATAAATCATGAATCATGAATTGAATCATGAATCATGAATCATGAATTATGAATTGAATGATGAATCATGAATCATGAATTATGAATCATGAATTGAATCATGAATCATGAATCATGAATTGAATCATGAATCATGAATTGAATCATGAATCATGAATCATGAATTGAATCATGAATTGAATCATGAATCCTGAATCATCCATTGAATCATGAATCATAAATCATGAATTAAATCATGAATAATAAATCATAAATCGAATCATGAATCATGAATCGAATCATGAATCGTGAATCATGAATTGAATCATGAATCATGAATCATGAATTGAATCATGAATCATGAATCATCCATTGAACCATGAATCATGAATCATGAATTAAATCATGAATAATAAATCATAAATCGAATCATGAATCATGAATCGAATCATGAATCGTGAATCATGAATTGAATGATGAATCATGAACCATGAATTGAATCATGAATCATGAATCATGAATCATGAATCAAATCATGAATCATGAATCGTGAATCATGAATCATGAATCATGAAATGAATCATGAATCATGAATTGAATCATGAATCATGAATTATGAATAAGGAATTGCATCAAGAATCATGAATTATGAATCATGAATTGAATCATGAATTGAATCATAAATCATGAATTGAATCATGAATCATGAAACATGAATCATGAATTGAATCATGAATCATGAATCGAATCATGAATCATGAATCATGAATTGAATCATGAATCATGAATTATGAATCATGAATTGAATCATGAATCATGAATCATGAATCGAATCATGAATCAAGAATTGAATCATGAACTGAATCATAAATCATTAATCGAATCATGAATCATGAATTGAATCATGAATTGAATCATGAATCATGAATTGAATCATGAATCATTAATCATGAATTATGAATCATGAATTGAATCATGAATCATGAATTGAATCATGAATCATGAATTGAATCATGAATTGAATCATAAATCATGAATCATAAATTAAATCATGAATCATGAATCATGAATTGAATCATGAATCATGAATCATCAACTGAATCATGAATCATGAATTGAATCATGAATCATGAATCACGAATAATAAATTGAATCATGAATCATAAATCATGAATTGAATCATGAAAAATGAATCATGAATTGAATCATGAATCATGAATCGAATAATGAAACATGAATCATGAATTGAATCATGAATCCTGAATCACGAATCATGAATTGAATCATGAATCATGAATCATGAATCGAATCATGAATCATGAATTGAATCATGAATCATTAATCGAATCATGAATCATGAATTGAATCATGAATTAAATCATGAATCATGAATTGATTCATGAATTAAATCATGAATTGAATCATGAATCATGAATTGAATATTGAATCATGAATCATGAATCATGAATTGAATCATGAATAATAAATTCAATCATGAATCATGATTTTAATCAGGAATCGAATCATGAATTGAATCATGAATCATGAATTGAATCATGAATCATTAATTGAATCATGAATCATGAATTGAATCATAAATCATTAATCATGAATTGAATCATGTATCATGAATCATGAATTATGAATCATGAATTGAATCATGAATCATGAATTGAATCATGAATCATGAATTGAATCATGAATCATGAATCATAAATCATAAATCGAATCATGAATTGAATCATGAATCATGAATCATCAAATGAATCATGAATTCTGAATCATGAATTGAATCATCAATTGAATCATGAATCATGAATCATGAATTGAATCATATATCATGAATCACGAATCATAAATTGAATCATGAATCTTAAATCATGAATTGAAACATGAATCATGAATTGAATCATGAATCATGAGTCAAATCATGAATCATGAATTAAATAATGAATTTAATCATAAATCATTAATCGAATCATGAATCATGAATTGAATCATGAATTGATTCATGAATTAAATCATGAATTGAATCATGAATCATGAATCATGAATTGAATCATGAATCATGAATCACGAATCATGAATTGATTCATGAATTAAATCATGAATTGAATCATGAATCATGAATCATGAATTGAATCATGAATCATGAATCATGAATCATGAATTGAATCATGAAAAATGAATTATGAATCATGAATTGAATCATGAATCATGATTTTAATCAGGAATCGAATCATGAATTGAATCATGAATCATGAATCATGAATCATGAATCGTGAATCATGAATCATGAATCATGAAATGAATCATGAATCATGAATTGAATCATGAATCATGAATTATGAATCAGGAATTGAATCAAGAATCATGAATTATGAATCATGAATTGAATCATGAATCATGATGTTAATCAGGAATCGAATCATGAATTGAATCATGAATCATGAATAAAATCATGAATCATTAATTGAATCATGAATCATGAATCATAAATTGAATCATGAATCATGAATCATGAATTGAATCATGAATTGAATCATAAATCATGAATCATGAATCATGAATTGAATCATGAATCATGAATCATGAATCATGAATTGAATCATGAATGATGAATTGAATCATGAATCATGAATTGAATCATGAATCATGAATCATGAATTGAATCATGAATTGAATCATGAATCATGAATTGAATCATTAATCATGAATCATCAATTGAATCATGAATCATGAATCATGAATTAAATCATGAATCATAAATCATAAATCGAATCATGAATCGAATCATGAATCATGAATCATAAATCGAATCATGAATCGAATAATGAATCATGATTCATGAATTGAATCATGAACCATGAATCATAAATTGAATAATGAATCATGAATCATGAATTGAATCATGAATTGAATCATGAATCATGAATCATCCATTGAATCATGAATCATGAATCATGAATTAAATCATGAATAATAAATCATAAATCGAATCATGAATCATGAATCGAATCATGAATCATGAACCATGAATTGAATCATGAATCATGAATCATGAATCAAATCATGAATCATGAATCGTGAATCATGAATCATGAATCATGAAATGAATCATGAATCATGAATTGAATCATGAATCATGAATTATGAATCAGGAATTAAATCAAGAATCATGAATTATGAATCATGAATTGAATCATGAATTGAATCATGAATCATGAAACATGAATCATGAATCATGAATCGAATCATGAATCATGAATTGAATCATGAATCATGAATTATGAATCATGAATTGAATCATGAATCATGAATCATGAATCGAATCATGAATCAAGAATTGAATCATGAATTGATTCATAAATCATTAATCGAATCATGAATCATGAATTGAATCATGAATTGAATCATGAATCATGAATTGAATCATGAATCATTAATCATGAATTACGAATCATGAATTGAATCATGAATCATGAATTGAATCATGAATCATGAATTGAATCATGAATTGAATCATGAATCATGAATCATAAATTAAATCCTGAATCATGAATTGAATCATGAATCATGAATCATCAACTGAATCATGAATCATGAATTGAATCATGAATCATGAATCACGAATCATAAATTGAATCATGAATCATAAATCATGAATTGAATCATGAGAAATGAATCATGAACTGAATCATGAATCATGAATCGAATAATGAAACATGAATCATGAATTGAATCATGAATACTGAGTCATGAATTGAATCATGAATCATGAATTATGAATTGAATCATGAATCATGAATTGAATCATGAATTGAATCATAAATCATTAATCGAATCATGAATCATGAATTGAATCATGAATTAAATCATGAATCATGAATTGATTCATGAATTCAATCATGAATTGAATCATGAATCATGAATTGAATCATGAATCATGAATCATGAATCATGAATTGAATCATGAATCATGAATTATGAATCATAAATTCAATCATGAATCATGATTTTAATCAGGAATCGAATCATGAATTTAATCATGAATCATGAATTGAATCATGAATCATTAATTGAATCAAATATCATGAATCATGAATTGAATCATAAATCATGAATCATGAATTGAATCATGAATCATGAATTATGAATCATGAATTGAATCATGAATCATGAATTGAATCATGAATCATGATTTGAATCATGAATCATGAATCATGAATCATGAATTGAATCATGAATCATGAATTGAATCATGAATCATGAATTGAATCATGAATTGATTCATGAATTAAATCATGAATTGAATCATGAATCATGAATCATGAATTGAATCATGAATCATGAATCATGAATTGATTCATGACTTAAATCATTAATTGAATCATGAATCATGAATCATGAATTGAATCATGAATTGATTCATGAATTAAATCATGAATTGAATCATAATTCATGAATCATGAATTGAATCATGAATCATGAATCATGAATCATGAATTGATTCATGACTTAAATCATGAATTGAATCATGAATCATGAATCATGAATTGAATCATGAATTAAATCATGAATCATGAATCATGAATTGAATCATGAATCATGAATCATGAATTGAATCATGAATCATGAATTATGAATCATGAATTGAATCATGAATCATGATTTTAATCAGGAATCGAATCATGATTTTAATCAGGAATCGAATCATGAATTGAATCATGAATCATGAATTGAATCATGAATCATTAATTGAATTATGAATTGAATCATAAATCATGAATCATGAATTGAATCATGAATCATGAATTATAAATTGAATCATGAATCATGAATTATGAATCATGAATTGAATCATGAATCATGAATCATGAATTGAATCATGACTCATGAATCATGAATTGAATCATGAATTTGATCATGAATCATGATTAATGAATCGAATCATTATTCATGAATTGAATCATGAATCATGAATCATGAATTATGAATCATGATTTGAATCATGAATCATGATTTGAATCATGAATCATGAATCATGAATTGAATCATGATTTGAATCATGAATCATGAATCATGAATTGAATCATGAATCATGAATCATAAATTGAATCATGAATCATGAATCATGAATTGAATCATGAATTGAATCATGAATCATGAATTGTCAATTGAATCATGAATCATGAATTAAATCATGAATCATAAATCATAAATCGAATCATGAATCATGAATCGAATCATGAATCGTGAATCATGAATTGAATCATGAATCATGAATCATGAATCATGAATCAAATCATGAATCATGAATTTTGAATGAGGAATTGAATCAAGAATCATGAATTATGAATCATGAATTGAATCATGAATTGAATCATAAATCATGAATTGAATCATGAATCATGAAACATGAATCATGAATTAAATCATGAATCATGAATCGAATCATGAATCATGAATCATGAATTGAATCATGAATCATGAATCATGAATTGAATCATGAATCATGAATTATGAATCATGAATTGAATCATGAATCATGAATCATGAATTGAATCATGAATCATGAATCACGAATCATAAATTGAATCATGAATCATAAATCATGAATTGAATCATGAAAAATGAATCATGAATTGAATCATGAATCATGAATCGAATAATGAATCATGAATCATAAATTGAATCATGAATCCTGAATCACGAATCATGAATTGAATCATGAATCATGAATCATGAATCAAATCATGAATCATGAATTGAATAATGAATTTAATCATAAATCATTAATTGAATCATGAATCATGAATTGAATCATGAATCATGAATTGAATCATGAATTGATTCATGAATTAAATCATGAATTGAATCATGAATCATGAATCATGAATCATGAATTGAATCATGAATCATGAATTGATTCATGAATTAAATCATGAACTGAATCATGAATCATGAATCATGAATTGAATCTTGAATCATGAATCATGAATTGAATCATGAATTGAATCATGAATCATGATTTTAATCAGGAATCGAATCATGAATTGAATCATGAATCATGAATCGTGAATCATGAATCATGAATCATGAAATGAATCATGAATCATGAATTGAATCATGAATCATGAATTATGAATTGAATGATGAATCATGAATCATGAATTATGAATCATGAATTGAATCATGAATCATGAATTGAATCATGAATCATGAATTGAATCATGAATCATGAATCATGAATTGAATCATGAATTGAATCATGAATCATGAATCATCAAATGAATCATGAATCATGAATCATGAATTAAATCATGAATCATAAATCATAAATCGAATCATGAATCGAATCATGAATCATAAATCATGAATTGAATCATGAACCATTAATCATAAATTGAATAATGAATCATGAATCATGAATTGAATCATGAATTGAATCATGAATTATGAATCATCCATTGAATCATGAATCATGAATCATGAATTAAATCATGAATAATAAATCATAAAGAGAATCATGAATCATGAATCAAATCATGAATCATGAATCATGAACCATGAATTGAATCATGAATCATGAATCATGAATCAAATCATGAATCATGAATTATGAATCAGGAATTGAATCAAGAATCATGAATTATGAATCATGAATTGAATCATGAATTGAATCATGAAACATGAATTGAATCATGAATCATGAAACATGAATCATGAATTGAATCATGAATCATGAATTGAATCATGAATCATGAATTGAATCATGAATCATTAATCATGAATTATGAATCATGATTTGAATCATGAATCATGAATTGAATCATGAATCATGAATTGAATCATGAATCATGAATTGAATCATGAATTGATTCATGAATTAAATCATGAATTGAATCATGAATCATGAATCATGAATCATGAATTGAATCATGAATCATGAATCATGAATTGATTCATGAATTAAATCATGAACTGAATCATGAATCATGAATCATGAATTGAATCATGAATCATGAATCATGAATTGAATCATGAATCATGAATTATGAATCATGAATTGAATCATGAATCATGATTTTAATCAGGAATCGAATCATGAATTGAATCATGAATCATGAATCGTGAATCATGAATCATGAATCATGAAATGAATCATGAATCATGAATTGAATCATGAATCATGAATTATGAATTGAATGATGAATCATGAATCATGAATTATGAATCATGAATTGAATCATGAATCATGAATTGAATCATGAATCATGAATCATGAATTGAATCATGAATCATGAATTATGAATCATGAATTGAATCATGAATCATGATTTTAATCAGGAATCGAATCATGAATTGAATCATGAATCATGAATCGTGAATCATGAATCATGAATCATGAAATGAATCATGAATCATGAATTGAATCATGAATCATGAATTATGAATTGAATGATGAATCATGAATCATGAATTATGAATCATGAATTGAATCATGAATCATGAATTGAATCATGAATCATGAATTGAATCATGAATCATGAATCATGAATTGAATCATGAATCATGAATCATCAAATGAATCATGAATCATGAATCATGAATTAAATCATGAATCATAAATCATAAATCGAATCATGAATCGAATCATGAATCATAAATCATGAATTGAATCATGAACCATTAATCATAAATTGAATAATGAATCATGAATCATGAATTGAATCATGAATTGAATCATGAATTATGAATCATCCATTGAATCATGAATCATGAATTAAATCATGAATAATAAATCATAAAGAGAATCATGAATCATGAATCAAATCATGAATCATGAATCATGAACCATGAATTGAATCATGAATCATGAATCATGAATCAAATCATGAATCATGAATTATGAATCAGGAATTGAATCAAGAATCATGAATTATGAATCATGAATTGAATCATGAATTGAATCATGAAACATGAATTGAATCATGAATCATGAAACATGAATCATGAATTGAATCATGAATCATGAATCGAATCATGAATCATGAATCAAGAATTGAATCATAAATTGAATCATAAATCATTAATCGAATCATGAATCATGAATTGAATCATGAATTGAATCATGAATCATGAATTGAATCATGAATTGAATCATAAATCATGAATCATGAATTGAATCATGAATCATGAATCATGAATCATGAATTATGAATTAAATGATGAATCATGAATCATGAATTATGAATCATGAATTGAATCATGAATCATGAATTGAATCATGAATCATGAATCATGAATTGAATCATGAATTGAATCATAAATCATGAATCATGAATTGAATCATGAATCATGAATCATGAATCATGAATCATGAATCATGAATTATGAATTAAATGATGAATCATGAATCATGAATTATGAATCATGAATTGAATCATGAATCATGAATTGAATCATGAATCATGAATCATGAATTGAATCATGAATTGAATCATAAATCATGAATCATGAATTGAATCATGAATCATGAATCATGAATTGAATGATGAATCATGAATCATGAATTGAATCATGAATTGAATCATAAATCATGAATCATGAATTAAATCATGAATCATGAATCATGAATCATGAATTATGAATTGAATGATGAATCATGAATCATGAATTATGAATCATGAATTGAATCATGAATCATGAATTGAATCATGAATCATGAATTGAATCATGAATCATTAATCATGAATTATGAATCATGATTTGAATCATGAATCATGAATTGAATCATGAATCATGAATTGAATCATGAATCATGAATTGAATCATGAATTGATTCATGAATTAAATCATGAATTGAATCATGAATCATGAATCATGAATCATGAATTGAATCATGAATCATGAATCATGAATTGATTCATGAATTAAATCATGAACTGAATCATGAATCATGAATCATGAATTGAATCATGAATCATGAATCATGAATTGAATCATGAATCATGAATTATGAATCATGAATTGAATCATGAATCATGATTTTAATCAGGAATCGAATCATGAATTGAATCATGAATCATGAATCGTGAATCATGAATCATGAATCATGAAATGAATCATGAATCATGAATTGAATCATGAATCATGAATTATGAATTGAATGATGAATCATGAATCATGAATTATGAATCATGAATTGAATCATGAATCATGAATTGAATCATGAATCATGAATCATGAATTGAATCATGAATCATGAATTATGAATCATGAATTGAATCATGAATCATGATTTTAATCAGGAATCGAATCATGAATTGAATCATGAATCATGAATCGTGAATCATGAATCATGAATCATGAAATGAATCATGAATCATGAATTGAATCATGAATCATGAATTATGAATTGAATGATGAATCATGAATCATGAATTATGAATCATGAATTGAATCATGAATCATGAATTGAATCATGAATCATGAATTGAATCATGAATCATGAATCATGAATTGAATCATGAATCATGAATCATCAAATGAATCATGAATCATGAATCATGAATTAAATCATGAATCATAAATCATAAATCGAATCATGAATCGAATCATGAATCATAAATCATGAATTGAATCATGAACCATTAATCATAAATTGAATAATGAATCATGAATCATGAATTGAATCATGAATTGAATCATGAATTATGAATCATCCATTGAATCATGAATCATGAATTAAATCATGAATAATAAATCATAAAGAGAATCATGAATCATGAATCAAATCATGAATCATGAATCATGAACCATGAATTGAATCATGAATCATGAATCATGAATCAAATCATGAATCATGAATTATGAATCAGGAATTGAATCAAGAATCATGAATTATGAATCATGAATTGAATCATGAATTGAATCATGAAACATGAATTGAATCATGAATCATGAAACATGAATCATGAATTGAATCATGAATCATGAATCGAATCATGAATCATGAATCAAGAATTGAATCATAAATTGAATCATAAATCATTAATCGAATCATGAATCATGAATTGAATCATGAATTGAATCATGAATCATGAATTGAATCATGAATTGAATCATAAATCATGAATCATGAATTGAATCATGAATCATGAATCATGAATCATGAATTATGAATTAAATGATGAATCATGAATCATGAATTATGAATCATGAATTGAATCATGAATCATGAATTGAATCATGAATCATGAATCATGAATTGAATCATGAATTGAATCATAAATCATGAATCATGAATTGAATCATGAATCATGAATCATGAATCATGAATCATGAATCATGAATTATGAATTAAATGATGAATCATGAATCATGAATTATGAATCATGAATTGAATCATGAATCATGAATTGAATCATGAATCATGAATCATGAATTGAATCATGAATTGAATCATAAATCATGAATCATGAATTGAATCATGAATCATGAATCATGAATTGAATGATGAATCATGAATTGAATCATGAATTGAATCATAAATCATGAATCATGAATTAAATCATGAATCATGAATCATGAATCATGAATTATGAATTGAATGATGAATCATGAATCATGAATTATGAATCATGAATTGAATCATGAATCATGAATTGAATCATGAATCATGAATTGAATCATGAATCATGAATCATGAATTGAATCATGAATTGAATCATGAATCATGAATCATCAATTGAATCATGAATCGTGAATCATGAATTAAATCATGAATCATAAATCGAATCATGAATCAAATCATGAATCATAAATCATGAATTGAATCATGAACCATGAATCATGAATCATGAATTGAATCATGAATCATGAATTGAATCATGAATCATGAATTGAATCATGAATTAATTCATGAATTAAATCATGAATTGAATCATGAATCATGAATCATGAATTGAATCATGAATCATGAATCATGAATTGATTCATGACTTAAATCATTAATTGAATCATGAATCATGAATCATGAATTGAATCATGAATTGATTCATGAATTAAATCATGAATTGAATCATAATTCATGAATCATGAATTGAATCATGAATCATGAATCATGAATCATGAATTGATTCATGACTTAAATCATGAATTGAATCATGAATCATGAATCATGAATTGAATCATGAATTAAATCATGAATCATGAATCATGAATTGAATCATGAATCATGAATCATGAATTGAATCATGAATCATGAATTATGAATCATGAATTGAATCATGAATCATGATTTTAATCAGGAATCGAATCATGATTTTAATCAGGAATCGAATCATGAATTGAATCATGAATCATGAATTGAATCATGAATCATTAATTGAATTATGAATTGAATCATAAATCATGAATCATGAATTGAATCATGAATCATGAATTATAAATTGAATCATGAATCATGAATTATGAATCATGAATTGAATCATGAATCATGAATCATGAATTGAATCATGACTCATGAATCATGAATTGAATCATGAATTTGATCATGAATCATGATTAATGAATCGAATCATTATTCATGAATTGAATCATGAATCATGAATCATGAATTATGAATCATGATTTGAATCATGAATCATGATTTGAATCATGAATCATGAATCATGAATTGAATCATGATTTGAATCATGAATCATGAATCATGAATTGAATCATGAATCATGAATCATAAATTGAATCATGAATCATGAATCATGAATTGAATCATGAATTGAATCATGAATCATGAATTGTCAATTGAATCATGAATCATGAATTAAATCATGAATCATAAATCATAAATCGAATCATGAATCATGAATCGAATCATGAATCGTGAATCATGAATTGAATCATGAATCATGAATCATGAATCATGAATCAAATCATGAATCATGAATTTTGAATGAGGAATTGAATCAAGAATCATGAATTATGAATCATGAATTGAATCATGAATTGAATCATAAATCATGAATTGAATCATGAATCATGAAACATGAATCATGAATTAAATCATGAATCATGAATCGAATCATGAATCATGAATCATGAATTGAATCATGAATCATGAATCATGAATTGAATCATGAATCATGAATTATGAATCATGAATTGAATCATGAATCATGAATCATGAATTGAATCATGAATCATGAATCACGAATCATAAATTGAATCATGAATCATAAATCATGAATTGAATCATGAAAAATGAATCATGAATTGAATCATGAATCATGAATCAAATAATGAATCATGAATCATAAATTGAATCATGAATCCTGAATCACGAATCATGAATTGAATCATGAATCATGAATCATGAATCAAATCATGAATCATGAATTGAATAATGAATTTAATCATAAATCATTAATTGAATCATGAATCATGAATTGAATCATGAATCATGAATTGAATCATGAATTGATTCATGAATTAAATCATGAATTGAATCATGAATCATGAATCATGAATCATGAATTGAATCATGAATCATGAATCATGAATCATGAATTGATTCATGAATTAAATCATGAACTGAATCATGAATCATGAATCATGAATTGAATCTTGAATCATGAATCATGAATTGAATCATGAATTGAATCATGAATCATGATTTTAATCAGGAATCGAATCATGAATTGAATCATGAGTCATGAATCGTGAATCTTGAATCATGAATCATGAAATGAATCATGAATCATGAATTGAATCATGAATCATGAATTATGAATTGAATGATGAATCATGAATCATGAATTATGAATCATGAATTGAATCATGAATCATGAATTGAATCATGAATCATGAATTGAATCATGAATCATGAATTGAATCATGAATTGAATCATGAATCATGAATCATCAAATGAATCATGAATCATGAATCATGAATTAAATCATGAATCATAAATCATAAATCGAATCATGAATCGAATCATGAATCATAAATCATGAATTGAATCATGAACCATTAATCATAAATTGAATAATGAATCATGAATCATGAATTGAATCATGAATTGAATCATGAATTATGAATCATCCATTGAATCATGAATCATGAATCATAAATTAAATCATGAATAATAAATCATAAAGAGAATCATGAATCATGAATCAAATCATGAATCATGAATCATGAACCATGAATTGAATCATGAATCATGAATCATGAATCAAATCATGAATCATGAATTATGAATCAGGAATTGAATCAAGAATCATGAATTATGAATCATGAATTGAATCATGAATTGAATCATGAAACATGAATTGAATCATGAATCATGAAACATGAATCATGAATTGAATCATGAATCATGAATCGAATCATGAATCATGAATCAAGAATTGAATCATAAATTGAATCATAAATCATTAATCGAATCATGAATCATGAATTGAATCATGAATTGAATCATGAATCATGAATTGAATCATGAATCATTAATCATGAATTATGAATCATGATTTGAATCATGAATCATGAATTGAATCATGAATCATGAATTGAATCATGAATCATGAATTGAATCATGAATTGATTCATGAATTAAATCATGAATTGAATCATGAATCATGAATCATGAATCATGAATTGAATCATGAATCATGAATCATGAATTGATTCATGAATTAAATCATGAACTGAATCATGAATCATGAATCATGAATTGAATCATGAATCATGAATCATGAATTGAATCATGAATCATGAATTATGAATCATGAATTGAATCATGAATCATGATTTTAATCAGGAATCGAATCATGAATTGAATCATGAATCATGAATCGTGAATCATGAATCATGAATCATGAAATGAATCATGAATCATGAATTGAATCATGAATCATGAATTATGAATTGAATGATGAATCATGAATCATGAATTATGAATCATGAATTGAATCATGAATCATGAATTGAATCATGAATCATGAATTGAATCATGAATCATGAATCATGAATTGAATCATGAATCATGAATCATCAAATGAATCATGAATCATGAATCATGAATTAAATCATGAATCATAAATCATAAATCGAATCATGAATCGAATCATGAATCATAAATCATGAATTGAATCATGAACCATTAATCATAAATTGAATAATGAATCATGAATCATGAATTGAATCATGAATTGAATCATGAATTATGAATCATCCATTGAATCATGAATCATGAATCATGAATTAAATCATGAATAATAAATCATAAAGAGAATCATGAATCATGAATCAAATCATGAATCATGAATCATGAACCATGAATTGAATCATGAATCATGAATCATGAATCAAATCATGAATCATGAATTATGAATCAGGAATTGAATCAAGAATCATGAATTATGAATCATGAATTGAATCATGAATTGAATCATGAAACATGAATTGAATCATGAAACATGAATCATGAATTGAATCATGAATCATGAATCGAATCATGAATCATGAATCAAGAATTGAATCATAAATTGAATCATAAATCATTAATCGAATCATGAATCATGAATTGAATCATGAATTGAATCATGAATCATGAATTGAATCATGAATTGAATCATAAATCATGAATCATGAATTGAATCATGAATCATGAATCATGAATTATGAATTAAATGATGAATCATGAATCATGAATTATGAATCATGAATTGAATCATGAATCATGAATTGAATCATGAATCATGAATCATGAATTGAATCATGAATTGAATCATAAATCATGAATCATGAATTGAATCATGAATCATGAATCATGAATCATGAATCATGAATCATGAATTATGAATTAAATGATGAATCATGAATCATGAATTATGAATCATGAATTGAATCATGAATCATGAATTGAATCATGAATCATGAATCATGAATTGAATCATGAATTGAATCATAAATCATGAATCATGAATTGAATCATGAATCATGAATCATGAATTGAATGATGAATCATGAATCATGAATTGAATCATGAATTGAATCATAAATCATGAATCATGAATTAAATCATGAATCATGAATCATGAATCATGAATTATGAATTGAATGATGAATCATGAATCATGAATTATGAATCATGAATTGAATCATGAATCATGAATTGAATCATGAATCATGAATTGAATCATGAATCATGAATCATGAATTGAATCATGAATTGAATCATGAATCATGAATCATCAATTGAATCATGAATCGTGAATCATGAATTAAATCATGAATCATAAATCGAATCATGAATCAAATCATGAATCATAAATCATGAATTGAATCATGAACCATGAATCATAAATTGAATAATGAATCATGAATCATGAATTGAATCATGAATTGAATCATGAATCACGAATCATCCATTGAATCATGAATCATGAATCATGAATTAAATCATGAATAATAAATCATAAATCGAATCATGAATCATGAATCGAATCATGAATCGTGAATCATGAATTGACTCATGAATCATGAATCATGAACCATAAATTGAATCATGAATCATGAATCAAATCATGAATCATGAATTGTGAATCATGAATCATGAATTGAATCATGAATCATGAATTATGAATCAGGAATTGAATCAAGAATCATGAATTATGAATCATGAATTGAATCATGAATTGAATCATGAATCATGAATTGAATCATGAATCATGAAACATGAATCATGAATTGAATCATGAATCATGAATCGAATCATGAATCATGAATCATGAATTGAATCATGAATCATGAATTATGAATCATGAATTGAATCATGAATCATGAATCATGAATCGAATCATGAATCAAGAATTGAATCATAAATTGAATCATAAATCATTAATCGAATCATGAATCATGAATTGAATCATGAATTGAATCATGAATCATGAATTGAATCATGAATCATTAATCATGAATTATGAATCATGAATTGAATCATGAATCATGAATTGAATCATGAATCATGAATTGAATCATGAATTGAATCATGAATCATGAATCATGAATTGAATCATAAATCATGAATCATAAATTAAATCATGAATGGAATCATGAATCATGAATAATCAACTGAATCATGAATCATGAATCATGAATCACGAATCATAAATTGAATCATGAATCATGAATCATGAATCGAATCATGAATAATGAATTGAATCATCAATTGAATCATAAATCATGAATCATGAATTAAATCATGAATCATAAACCATAAATCGAATCATGAATCGAATCATGAATCATGAATCATGAATTATGAATCATGAATTGAATCATGAATTGAATCATGAATCATGAATCATGAATTAAATCATGAATCATGAATCACGAATCATAAATTGAATCATGAATCATAAATCATGAATTGAATCATGAAAAATGAATCATGAATTGAATCATGAATCATGAATCAAATAATGAATCATGAATCATGAATTAAATCCTGAATCCTGAATCACGAATCATGAATTGAATCATGAATCATGAATCATGAATCGAATCATGAATCATGAATTGAATAATGAATTTAATCATAAATCATTAATCGAATCATGAATCATGAATTGAATCATGAATCATGAATTGAATCATGAATTGATTCATGAATTAAATCATGAATTGAATCATGAATCATGAATCATGAATTGAATCATGAATCATGAATCATGAATCATGAATTGATTCATGAATTAAATCATGAATTGAATCATGAATCATGAATTGAATCATGAATTGAATCATGAATCATGAATCATGAATTGAATCATGAATCATGAATCATGAATCATGAATTGAATCATGAATCATGAATTATGAATCATGAATTGAATCATGAATCATGATTTTAATCAGGAATCAAATCATGAATTGAATCATGAATCATGAATTGAATCATGAATCATGAATCATGAATCATGAATTGAATCATGAATTGAATCATAAATCATGAATTATGAATTCAATCATGAATCATGAATCATGAATTATGAATCATGAATTGAATCATGAATCATGAATTATGAATCATGATTTGAATCATGAATCATGAATTGAATCATGAATCATGAATCATGAATTGAATCATAATTTGAATCATGAATCATGAATTGAATCATGAATCATGAATCATAAATTGAATCATGAATCATTAATCATGAATTGAATCATGAATTGAATCATGAATCATGAATCATCAATTGAATCATGAATCATGAATTAAATCATGAATCATAAATCATAAATCTAATCATGAATCGTGAATCATGAATTGAATCATGATTCATGAATCATGAATCATGAATCAAATCATGAATCAGGAATTATGAATCAGGAATTGAATCAAGAATCATGAATTATGAATCATGAATTGAATCATGAATTGAATCATAAATCATGAATTGAATCATGAATCATGAAACATGAATCATGAATTAAATCATGAATCATGAATCAAATCATGAATCATGAATCATGAATTGAATCATGAATCATGAATTATGAATCATGAATTTAATCATGAATCATGAATCATGAATTGAATCATGAATCATAAATCATGAATTAAATAATGAATCATAAATCATAAATCGAATCATGAATTGAATCATGAATCATGAATTGAATCATGAATTGAATCATGAATCACGAATCATAAATTGAATCATGAATCATGAATTGAATCATGAATCATGAATTATGAATCATGAATTGAATCATGAATCATGATTTTAATCAGGAATCAAATCATGAATTGAATCATGAATCATTAATAAAATCATGAATCATTAATTGAATCATGAATCATGAATTGAATCATGAATTGAATCATAAATCATGAATCATGAATTGAATCATGAATCATGAATCATGAATCATTTATTATGAATTGAATGATGAATCATGAATCATGAATTATGAATCATGAATGGAATCATGAATCATGAATTGAATCATGAATCATGAATCATGAATTGAATCATGAATTGAAACATGAATCATGAATCATCAATTAAATCATGAATTATGAATCATGAATTAAATCATGAATCATAAATCATAAATCGAATCATGAATCAAATCATGAATCATGAATCATGAATTGAATCATGAACCATGAATCATAAATTGAATAATGAATCATGAATCATGAATTGAATCATGAATTGAATCATGAATCATGAATCATCCATTGAATCATGAATCATGAATCATGAATTAAATCATGAATAATAAATCATAAATCGAATCATGAATCATGAATCGAATCATGAATCGTGAATCATGAATTGAATCATGAATCATGAATCATGAATCATGAATCAAATCATGAATCATGAATCGTGAATCATGAATCATGAATCAAAAAATGAATCATGAATCATGAATTGAATCATGAATCATGAATTATGAATCAGGAATTGAATCAAGAATCATGAATTATGAATCATGAATTGAATCATGAATTGAATCATGAATTATGAATTGAATCATGAATCATGAAACATGAATCATGAATTGAATCATGAATCATAATTCAAATCATGAATCATGAATCATGAATTGAATCATGAATCATGAATATTGAATCATGAATCATGAATCTTGAATCGAATCATGAATCAAGAATTGAATCATGAATTGAATCGTGAATCATGAATTGAATCATGAATCATGAATTGAATCATGAATCATGAATTGAATCATGAATCATTAATCATGAATCATGAATCAAGTATTGAATCATGAATTGAATCATAAATCATTAATCGAATCATGAATCATGAATTGAATCATGAATTGAATCTGAATCATGAATTGAATCATGAATCATTAATCATGAATTATGAATCATGAATTGAATCATGAATCATGTATTGAATCTTGAATCATGAATCACGAATCATAAATTGAATCATGAATCATAAATCATGAATTGAATCATGAAAAATGAATCATGAATTGAATCATGAATCATGAATCGAATAATGAAACATGAATCATGAATTGAATCATGAATCCTGAATCACGAATCATGAATTGAATCATGAATCTTGAATCATGAATCGAATCATGAATCATGAATTGAATCATGAATTGAATCATAAATCATTAATCGAATCATGAATCATAAATTGAATCATGAATTAAATCATGAATCATGAATTGATTCATGAATTAAATCATGAATTGAATCATGAATCATGAATTGAATCATGAATCATGAATTGAATCATGAATCATGAATTATGAATCATAAATTCAATCATGAATCATGATTTTAATCAGGAATCGAATCATGAATTAAATCATGAATCATGAATTGAATCATGAATCATTAATTGAATCATGAATCATGAATCATGAATTGAATCATGAATCATGAATCATGAATTGAATCATGAATCATAAATTATGAATCATAAATTTAATCATGAATCATGATTTTAATCAGGAATCGAATCATGAATTGAATCACGAATCATGAATTGAATCATGAATCATTAATTGAATCATGAATCATGAATCATGAATCATGAATTGAATCATGAATTGAATCATAAATCATGAATTATGAATTCAATCATGAATCATGAATCATGAATTATGAATCATGAATTGAATCATGAATCATGA
Source organism: Mixophyes fleayi (assembly GCF_038048845.1). Classification (NCBI taxonomy): domain Eukaryota; kingdom Metazoa; phylum Chordata; class Amphibia; order Anura; family Limnodynastidae; genus Mixophyes; species Mixophyes fleayi. Next base: position 5,799 of record NW_027447490.1, on the reverse strand, counting down.
ATTATGAATCATGATTTGAATCATGAATCATGAATTGAATCATGAATCATGAATCATGAATTGAATCATAATTTGAATCATGAATCATGAATTGAATCATGAATCATGAATCATAAATTGAATCATGAATCATTAATCATGAATTGAATCATGAATTGAATCATGAATCATGAATCATCAATTGAATCATGAATCATGAATTAAATCATGAATCATAAATCATAAATCGAATCATGAATCGTGAATCATGAATTGAATCATGATTCATGAATCATGAATCATGAATCAAATCATGAATCAGGAATTATGAATCAGGAATTGAATCAAGAATCATGAATTATGAATCATGAATTGAATCATGAATTGAATCATAAATCATGAATTGAATCATGAATCATGAAACATGAATCATGAATTAAATCATGAATCATGAATCAAATCATGAATCATGAATCATGAATTGAATCATGAATCATGAATTATGAATCATGAATTTAATCATGAATCATGAATCATGAATTGAATCATGAATCATAAATCATGAATTAAATAATGAATCATAAATCATAAATCGAATCATGAATTGAATCATGAATCATGAATTGAATCATGAATTGAATCATGAATCACGAATCATAAATTGAATCATGAATCATGAATTGAATCATGAATCCTGAATTACGAATCAGGAATTGAATCAAGAATCATGAATTATGAATCATGAATTGAATCATGAATCATGATTTTAATCAGGAATCAAATCATGAATTGAATCATGAATCATTAATAAAATCATGAATCATTAATTGAATCATGAATCATGAATTGAATCATGAATTGAATCATAAATCATGAATCATGAATTGAATCATGAATCATGAATCATGAATCATTTATTATGAATTGAATGATGAATCATGAATCATGAATTATGAATCATGAATGGAATCATGAATCATGAATTGAATCATGAATCATGAATCATGAATTGAATCATGAATTGAAACATGAATCATGAATCATCAATTAAATCATGAATCATGAATCATGAATTAAATCATGAATCATAAATCATAAATCGAATCATGAATCAAATCATGAATCATGAATCATGAATTGATTCATGAACCATGAATCATAAATTGAATAATGAATCATGAATCATGAATTGAATCATGAATTGAATCATGAATCATGAATCATCCATTGAATCATGAATCATGAATCATGAATTAAATCATGAATAATAAATCATAAATCGAATCATGAATCATGAATCGAATCATGAATCGTGAATCATGAATTGAATCATGAATCATGAATCATGAATCATGAATCGAATCATGAATCGTGAATCATGAATCATGAATCAAATCATGAATCATGAATCGTGAATCATGAATCATGAATCAAAAAATGAATCATGAATCATGAATTGAATCATGAATCATGAATTATGAATCAGGAATTGAATCAAGAATCATGAATTATGAATCATGAATTGAATCATGAATTGAATCATCAATTATGAATTGAATCATGAATCATGAAACATGAATCATGAATTGAATTATGAATCATAATTCAAATCATGAATCATGAATCATGAATTGAATCATGAATCATGAATATTGAATCATGAATCATGAATCTTGAATCGAATCATGAATCAAGAATTGAATCATGAATTGAATCGTGAATCATGAATTGAATCATGAATCATGAATTGAATCATGAATCATGAATTGAATCATGAATCATTAATCATGAATCATGAATCAAGAATTGAATCATGAATTGAATCATAAATCATTAATCGAATCATGAATCATGAATTGAATCATGAATTGAATCTGAATCATGAATTGAATCATGAATCATTAATCATGAATTATGAATCATGAATTGAATCATGAATCATGTATTGAATCTTGAATCATGAATCACGAATCATAAATTGAATCATGAATCATAAATCATGAATTGAATCATGAATCATGAATCGAATAATGAAACATGAATCATGAATTGAATCATGAATCCTGAATCACGAATCATGAATTGAATCATGAATCTTGAATCATGAATCGAATCATGAATCATGAATTGAATCATGAATTGAATCATAAATCATTAATCGAATCATGAATCATAAATTGAATCATGAATTAAATCATGAATCATGAATTGATTCATGAATTAAATCATGAATTGAATCATGAATCATGAATTGAATCATGAATCATGAATTGAATCATGAATCATGAATTATGAATCATAAAGTCAATCATGAATCATGATTTTAATCAGGAATCGAATCATGAATTAAATCATGAATCATGAATTGAATCATGAATCATTAATTGAATCATGAATCATGAATCATGAATTGAATCATGAATCATGAATCATGAATTGAATCATGAATCATAAATTATGAATCATAAATTTAATCATGAATCATGATTTTAATCAGGAATCGAATCATGAATTGAATCATGAATCATGAATTGAATCATGAATCATTAATTGAATCATGAATCATGAATTGAATCATAAATCATGAATCATGAATTGAATCATGAATCATGAATTGAATCATGAATCATGAATTGAATAATAAATTGAATCATGAATCATGAATCATGAATTGAATCATAAATCATGAATCATAAATTAAATCATGAATCATGAATCATGAATTGAATTATGAATCATGAATCATCAACTGAATCATGAATCATGAATTGAATCATGAATCATGAATCATGAATCATAAATTGAATCATGAATCATAAATCATGAATTGAATCATGAATCATGAATCGAATAATGAAACTTGAATCATGAATTGAATCATGAATCCTGAATCACGAATCATGAATTGAATCATGAATCATGAATTGAATCATGAATCATGAATTATGAATCATAAATTCAATCATGAATCATGATTTTAATCAGGAATCGAATCATGAATTAAATCATGAATCATGAATTGAATCATGAATCATTAATTGAATCATGAATCATGAATCATGAATTGAATCATGAATCATGAATCATGAATTGAATCATGAATCATAAATTATGAATCATAAATTTAATCATGAATCATGATTTTAATCAGGAATCGAATCATGAATTGAATCATGAATCATGAATTGAATCATGAATCATTAATTGAATCATGAATCATGAATCATGAATTGAATCATAAATCATGAATCATGAATTGAATCATGAATCATGAATTGAATCATGAATCATGAATTGAATAATAAATTGAATCATGAATCATGAATCATGAATTGAATCATAAATCATGAATCATAAATTAAATCATGAATCATGAATCATGAATTGAATTATGAATCATGAATCATCAACTGAATCATGAATCATGAATTGAATCATGAATCATGAATCATGAATCATAAATTGAATCATGAATCATAAATCATGAATTGAATCATGAATCATGAATCGAATAATGAAACATGAATCATGAATTGAATCATGAATCCTGAATCACGAATCATGAATTGAATCATGAATCATGAATCATGAATCATGAATCATGAATCGAATCATGAATCATGAATTGAATCATGAATTGAATCATGAATTGAATCATAAATCATTAATCGAATCATGAATCATGAATTGAATCATGAATTAAATCATGAATCATGAATTGATTCATGAATTAAATCATGAATTGAATCATGAATCATGAATTGAATCATGAATCATGAATTGAATCATGAATCATGAATCATGAATCATAAATTGAATTATGAATCATGAATTATGAATCATAAATTCAATCATGAATCAAGATTTTAATCAGGAATCGAATCATGAATTGAATCATGAATCATAAATTGAATCATGAATCATTAATTGAATCATGAATCATGAATCATGAATTGAATCATAAATCATGAATCATGAATTGAATCATGAATTATGAATCATGAATTATGAATCATGAATTGAATCATGAATCATGAATTGAATCATGAATTATGAATCATGAATTGAATCATGAATCATGAATTGAATCATAAATCATGAATCATGAATCATGAATCATGAATCATGAATCATGAATTGAATAATGAATTGAATCATGAATCACAAATCATGAATTGAATCATAAATCATGAATCATAAATTAAATCATGAATCATGAATCATGAATTGAATCATGAATCATGAATCATCAACTGAATCATGAATCATGAATTGAATCATGAATCATGAATTATAAATTGAATCATGAATCATGAATTATGAATCATGAATTGAATCATGAATCATGAATCATGAATTGAATATGATCATGACTCATGAATTCTATGAATAATTGAATCATGAATTTGATCATGAATCATGATTAATGAATCGAATCATTATTCATGAATTGAATCATGAATCATGAATCATGAATTATGAATCATGATTTGAATCATGAATCATGATTTGAATCATGAATCATGAATCATGAATTGAATCATGATTTGAATCATGAATCATGAATCATGAATTGAATCATGAATCATGAATCATAAATTGAATCATGAATCATGAATCATGAATTGAATCATGAATTGAATCATGAATCATGAATTGTCAATTGAATCATGAATCATGAATTAAATCATGAATCATAAATCATAAATCGAATCATGAATCATGAATCGAATCATGAATCGTGAATCATGAATTGAATCATGAATCATGAATCATGAATCATGAATCAAATCATGAATCATGAATTTTGAATGAGGAATTGAATCAAGAATCATGAATTATGAATCATGAATTGAATCATGAATTGAATCATAAATCATGAATTGAATCATGAATCATGAAACATGAATCATGAATTAAATCATGAATCATGAATCGAATCATGAATCATGAATCATGAATTGAATCATGAATCATGAATCATGAATTGAATCATGAATCATGAATTATGAATCATGAATTGAATCATGAATCATGAATCATGAATTGAATCATGAATCATGAATCACGAATCATAAATTGAATCATGAATCATAAATCATGAATTGAATCATGAAAAATGAATCATGAATTGAATCATGAATCATGAATCGAATAATGAATCATGAATCATAAATTGAATCATGAATCCTGAATCATGAATCATGAATTGAATCATGAATCATGAATTGAATCATGAATTGATTCATGAATTAAATCATGAATTGAATCATGAATCATGAATCATGAATCATGAATTGAATCATGAATCATGAATCATGAATCATGAATTGAATCATGAATCATGAATCATGAATCATGAATTGATTCATGAATTAAATCATGAACTGAATCATGAATCATGAATCATGAATTAAATCATGAATCATGAATCATGAATTGAATCATGAATCATGAATTATGAATCATGAATTGAATCATGAATCATGATTTTAATCAGGAATCGAATCATGAATTGAATCATGAATCATGAATCGTGAATCATGAATCATGAATCATGAAATGAATCATGAATCATGAATTGAATCATGAATCATGAATTATGAATCAGGAATTGAATCAAGAATCATGAATTATGAATCATGAATTGAATCATGAATCATGATTTTAATCAGGAATCGAATAATGAATTGAATCATGAATCATGAATAAAATCATGAATCATTAATTGAATCATGAATTGAATCTTAAATCATGAATCATGAATTGAATGATGAATCATGAATCATGAATCATGAATTATGAATTGAATGATGAATA